>NC_135180.1:38809793-39057293 GCF_041146795.1 Maylandia zebra | reverse complement strand
TCGGTTGCTCAGCCTGCTAGCACATGCTATCTCATTCACAAGACATTCAGAAAACCTGACCTCTGACCCTAACCTGAACCTGGCTATGAGCTCGGGGTAGTGAGGTCACAGATGTAAGCAGTGCAAACGAGTTTCCTTGGAAGGGCGGCTGGCCTCCCCATTAGAGATACGGCGAGGAGCTGCTGCTCCTCTACATCGAAAGGAGTCAGCAGATGTGTTTCGGACATTGGACGTCTCCTGGGGAGGTTGGAGAGATTACTTCTCTCAGCTAGTTTGGGAACAACTATGTGTTCCCCTGGATGAGCTGTGAGTTCGAGGGAGCTGTAACTGCAGGCTGCATGCACACGCTGAGGCATCAACTCCCATGGTGCATCTGTGAACGCAGCTGGCCATTTTCAGATTGCTTCACCAGCTACTAATCACCCATCATCATCTGCGAAGAACCACCCTGTCTCCCTGAGGCTGGTGGAGTCATTGTGATACTTTGGGGGGTCTTTGTTCCACATTTCTTTGTGGCTCACTTTCCAACCAGACTTTGGCCCCAGTAAGGCCCCAGTAAGGCCCCAGTAAGGCCCCAGTAAGGCCCCTGGGCCTGCGCTCTTCCTGATCAGTAGCCCCTCCACCCAAAGCAGCAGGTGATGCTCAGCCTCCCTCTGCACTGAGCGAGCAGCAGTGAAATGGCTTCACACGTCTGAGTGTTTGAAGCCGCTCGCTCTGTGAGCTGACGTGACGGCACAGAGCCGAGCTGTGAGCATTTCATAGTGAAGCATCCTGGTGGGAATCAAACCTGCAGCCCTGGCGGTGTTAGTGCCTTGCTCAGCTCATGAGAACTTTAGATGTGGGCTTTCTGCTCCTCACACTTCATCCTGCTCAGCAAAGTGTTTTGCTTCTGGCCAAACCTTCGACACGGATCAGATCCGGCTACGAGCTGTTAGCAGGTCACGGGCTTTGGCTCAGTCCTCCTGTCTGCAGGTCTTTAGGACACTCAGAGCCAAAACGTGTTACCAAGGAGGTGTTTTTAAGACTGCAACACACTGAAAGTCCCACACGGGGTTTCCTGTTACCAGTGGAGCAGATTTTTCAAATAAAGAACAAACAAACAGCGTCGTGTCCACTTTTAATTACTTTTAATTTCCCTCCAACACACAGTTATGACAGGAGTTTACTAGCTTTGGCCTCACAGGGTTAACTGTATATAAAAGGATGCAGCTTTAAGGCAAATATGTTCTAAAAATCTCGGGGACCACAGTCAGAATCACCCCAACTGCTCACAGTCAGCCGGGATCTGCCGGAGGTTTCTTCTGGTTAAAGGAAGTTCTTGCTCTCTGCTGTCACCGTGCTCGCTCATAGGCGGCTGTATTATTGTACGGTCTTTACTTCACAATTTAAAGTGTTGTGATTTGCTGCTACCTTTGGAATATTTGACTGTGAAGTGCAGACCCGTCTACATACCTCGCGAGTTTACTGTTGTCATGGTAACGACCGTGTATGTACCACCCGATGCTAATGCTAACTCGGCCATGGAGGAGCTGCACAAGACAATAAGCAACCAGCAGAACTCCCATTCGAACGCAGTGCACATCATAGCTGGGGACTTCAACCACGCTGATTTAAGGTCAGTATTCCCCAGATTTGAACAGCATATTAAATGTGCAACGAGGGGGAAAAACACACTGGACAAAGCCTACAGCAACATCCAAAAAGGCTACAGAGCAACCCCTCTACCACATCTAGGTTTGTCAGACCACATGTCCATGCTGCAGTCACAAAAGCTGTGAAAACCTGGCCAGAAGGCGCATCACATCAGCTGCAGGACTGTTTTGAAAACACGGACATCAGGACCTTGAAGAGCACACAGCATCAGTGCTCTCATATATTAACTTCTGTGTCAACAGTGTCACTGTGGACAAACGTCTCCAACCAGAAACCCTGGATGACTAAAGAGGTCCAGGTCCTGCTGAAGCAACGTGACGCTGCTTTCAGATCCGGTGATGGTACGCAGTACAGTGCAGCCAGATCTGAGCTGAAAAGAGGCAACAGAGAAGGCAGCGTACAAGAGGAGGATTTAAGACCACTTCAGCAACAACAACTCAGGACAGGTATGGCAGGGAGTTCGGCACTTAACTACAAACCTTGCAATACCACGTTGACTGAGGGTAACGCGGAGATTGCCGAGGAGCTGAACCACTTCTTCGCACGCTTTGAGGTGAAGGGACCAGAGGCAGCAGCAGCAAAAACATCGGACAGCAGCAGCCCAAGCCTCATAGTGCAGGAATATAAGGTGAGGCGCACACTGAGGGCAGTGAACCCAGGAAGGCCGCCGGTCAAATTGGGGTGAGCAGAAGGGTCCTAAAAGAATGTCTAACTGGCTGGTGTCTTCACTAAGATCTTCAACACTTCACTGTCCCAGTCCTGCATCCCGCCGTGCCTAAAGTCAGCCACAATTGTCCCACTGCCAAAGCGTACTAACATTAGCAGCCTCAACGACTACCGACCAGTTGCTCTAACACCTGATATAATGAAGTGTTTTGAGAAACTGGTCCGACGTCACATCATGTCCTGCCTGCCACCCACACTCGACCCGCTCCAGTTCACATACAGAGCTAACAGATCAACTGAAGATGCCATTGCTACAACGCTCCACACCACCATCTCTCACCTGGAAGTGCAGGGCCGTTACGCCAGGATGCTCTTTGTTGACTTTAGCTCTGCTTTCAATACGATACTCCCGGACAGACTAATAGTTAAACTGCTGGAAACTGGACTTCCTTCCACCACCTGCCGCTGGATCAGAGACTTCCTCTCAGACCGTGTACAGAGAGTTAGAGTGGGGCCTCATCTTTCCTCAGCCCTCAGCCTCAACACCGGCTCTCCACAAGGCTGTGTACTGAGTCCCCTACTGTACACTCTGTACACACATGACTGTGTTAGTTCCCACCCAGACAACACAGTCATCAAGTTTGCAGATGATACCACTGTGGTGGGGCTCATCTCAGGGGGAGATGAGACTGCATACAGAGCTGAAGTTCAGAGGCTGTCAGATTGGTGTGCAGACAACAACCTGGACCTCAATACCACCAAAACAAAAGAACTGGTAGTTGACTTCAGAAGGAGGAAGTCCGAGCTGCAGCCTGTCAGCATTAATGGGGAGTGCGTGGAAAGGGTCTCCAGTTTCAAGTTTCTGGGTGTGCACATAGACACAGACCTCCAATGGAGCTCTAACACCTCTGCGGTCTTAAAGAAGGCCCAACAGCGCCTCCACTTTCTGAGAATCCTCAGAAAAATGGACCTGAAGAAGGAGCTGCTGACCGTCTTCTACCGCTGCTCCATTGAAAGTGTGCTGATATACTGCATCGGTGTGTGGTTCTCCAGCTGCACCACAGCACACAGAAAGGCACTCCAGAGGGTCATCAATATAGCCCAAAAAATCATTGGACATCCTCTTCCCTCCCTGAAGGACCTGTACAGCACTCGCTGTCTCAAGAGGTTCAGGCTGCTGAGGTCCTGAACAAACAGACTCAAGGACGGCTTTTACAACAGGGCAACAGCCCTGATCAATGCTAACAGCTGACCTGACTGGATACCTCCCTGGACTTTTTTTAGGGGGGAGGTAACAATGTTTAAAACAATAATAATAATTAATGTGCAATAATAACAGTGTGCAATACACATACACTTATTCATTTTTTTATTACTAAGTTATTATACTGTGTCGTATCGGGTCGTGTTACATGTAGTGCCGACGTAGGACAGTTTTCCAACTTCATTGTACTGCTGTACTCTGTATGACCGTGCAATGACAATAAAGAGTTATATATCTTATATCTTATCTTATGAATAAAGCTGAGTCGTTTCTGAACAACATCAAAACTATGAGAAGAACTTCTTTCCTGGAAATTTAGAAACTTTTTGTCAGAAACAGCAGAAAAAATTAGCGACTTTCCCAAATGACCAAACTCTTCGACTCTTACTCGACCGACAGCACCAACAGTTAACCAGAGACAACAAAACGTACAAACAGACTGCTGATTCAGGCCTGCTGCTACAGTTATTACTCATTAACGTGTAACAGCAGCACAGAGGAGCAGGTGAGTTACCTGTTGAACTCGTAGATGTCCTCGATGTTGCAGAACAGCGTGCTGACCTGCTCGGGTTTCAGCGGCAGGGCGCCGCAGTCGATGATGCAGCCCAGGTAGTCCTGCAGACACACACAGAGGGTTAGAGTCAGCGTTTCCACCTCCTGCTCTGCACACACTCTGATTCACTCCTTCGTTGGTGGTTTGTTTAGTTTGGCAGCACTCTTTACCCCGACGCTGTCGTGAAAATTAAAGCAGCTTTCAGCTCTGACGCGAGCCTCCAGCAGCAGGTGTTTGATGTCTGACTAATTAGGAATGTCAGCAGAGCGGGCAAAAGTCGGAAAAACACGGGGCATTCCAGCTCGGGAATATTCACGGCGCTGGCGTCCGAGCACATGAAGCGCTGCAGCAGTTTCCTATCAAACGTCACAGACAGGTAGAAGACAGCGCTTCATAATTAATGTCAGCCAAATCTGTGAAAACACGGCGGCGTGGAAGTCTTAAGATCAGCTGACACACTTTTGTCCCAGTTTGTGTTTGGCTCTGGTTCTGATGTTTGAGCACTGTTGGATTCATGTTGTAATATTTGAGTTCTGCTTCCTGTTTAATGTTGGCTTTACTGTCCTGCGTGTGTCGTTTCCGGTCTGCTTATACAACACGTAACATACGACACACGTGACAAACCGTCGGTATGTCACGTGTTGGGACGAGAATGCTCTGGGTCATAGCTCTGTGTTTAATATTGAGTCTCTTGGGTTTTACTTTCATGTTGTTTAGATTCTGTTTCAGGTTTTATTCGCTGTCTGTCTGATTGTCTTGATCGTTGTCACCTGAGTCTTGTTTCTAGTCCTCGGTGCATGAATAGTCCTGCCTCTGCTGACTTTTATGTTATGTACTGTTGTTACGGTCCTGGGTCAGTGACCCAGTGTTTTGAGTTTTGCCTTCTTATTGAACTTTGTTTTCGTCAGTTTTCATCATTTCTAGTCTTTTGGTTTCAGCGTTGGCGTTCTTAGTATTCTGTTTTTTCCCGATGGATTAATAAAGTTTTATTTAATCTAATCTAATAACTTTGATCTCAGCCAAACCGATTTTCTCCGGAACAAATAAAACAAACATTTACATTTTAGTTATCTGAGTGACTTATATATCATGTTTAACCTGAGCAGCGAAAGACAGCAGGCGTCTGAAAACGATGAAGCCGGGAATCCGCTGCTCTCGCCAGCTCGAGTGACCATTGAACCCCCCGGCTAGCTATCGAGCAGGTGGGTGGCAATAAAGCAGTGTCTTTGAGTTTCCTCCGACTGAGTGTCCTGCATTTTGGGTCCTACATCATGCCGGCCACAGCCTTTGGATTAATACAATATTACTAATTATTTTATTTAATGCCCCTTAAGGGGTTTAAATAACTTCACAGGGTAAATCACATGACCTTAGGTCAGTTTACCTTCAACTTTAATTCAAGTTCAAGCATTTCTTATCACAGCAACACTAAATGAAACATTTCAAGTGAAATTTTCCCGCCAGTGTACGAGTGCAGAGTAACAAATAAAAGGCGTGATGTGCTGGACAGGACGTACAAACAGCTCAGCATGCAAACCAGGAACCAGTCATTTAAATCATGATGATTTGTGTGCACGCTGCAATGCACAGGCTCTCATAAAGCTTGCGTGGTGATATCGGCCGTGCAACGCCAACGTTTACAGGAACAAAATCATGTGACGTGGAAACTGCCCGCGCTCCTCAGCAGGCAGTTTCACATCGATGAACAGGAGGTGACGGCTTCTCGAGTGCAACACCCGAGCAGAGGTGCCAAAGCAAACCTGTGCACATCGACACTTCCTGCGCGAGCAGGAAACCACCTCACCGTCAGAGACGCCGAGCTCAGGGTGCCCGCAGGCAGGAGGGTAAACAGGAAGCAACCAACTCGTGAAAGAGCAGGAAGTAAAGGAGGAACAGAGAAGCTGATTATCAGACTGCACAGACGCCGAGGACAGTCGGTCACGATGCTGCAGATGACAGCATGACTGCAGATTCATCGTGTTAGGATTTATTTACAGCAGCTCTGCAAATGCAATTTCCTCATAATGACCTTAAACGCTGTCACGTAGGAGAGAATTAGCTGATGTAAGGGTCCGACTGATGCTCTTCCACTGCTCCGGCTCTGCTGGTTATCACTACGGCCGCATGCAGTTTGTCTAGCTTCACCTCGTTCCTAATTCACAGGTTTACCAATCATTCAGACTCAGAAGTGATCAGACAATTGAGTGAAAGCAGCTGATACATTTGCCTTCATTAGTCTGCACTCAGTAACTTTTTATATGGACACGTGTGACGTGGTGCAACCTTATCCAAACATCTTGCAGGTAAACACTCGACCACCGTCGAGAGAAGATGCACATCAGACAGAAACAGTGTGAGAAGCACGAGAGGCCGAGGTCTGCTCACCAGGTCAACACTTAAACAATCGAATCAGTGCTCCTCTTCCCGGGTCTGCTGCCTGAATCCACAACAGAGATTAAACTGCTGCAGTTGTCATCACACATGCCCCGAGGTGTTCCCGGAAAGAACCGTGCTCATCATTCGCTGTCAGATTTAACAGAAGGGTTTTAAATATCCCGTGAACGTCTCGGGTACTTCCCGTCTGTCTGCTTCTCCTGCTTTTGGGTCTTTTGACATTTAGGTGACTCAGTTTAACACAAAGCTGGACGCTGTCCTCCAAGATTCAGGTTTCCTGCACGACCCCGTCAGAGGATGAGCTCCAGCTTGGCTCTTTGGAGGTGAACGGCGTCAGTTTTTCATCAAATTTCACGTAATATTTGTGTGAAATTTCCCACACAGCCATCGAGCTGTTTGGGCCTGTAAACAGGCAACACGAGCCTCCTAAAAATACCTCAGAGAAGGAGATTAAATTACACTTTTTCCTTTTTTTCTGGTTCCACATCAGGATGCACTTTGAGTATGAACGAGGCCGTTGTGTTGTGCTGCTTGGAGGTTTTATGTGAACCAAATTATACGTGATACGGTGCAGCGTGCGTTTCCAACGCTCGCTGCAGCGAACTCGACGTGTCGGCCTCTCGTTGGGACTCTCAGGGAAACTCGTATTTCTAGGAGACGGCTGCAAACATAAATCATTTCCATTCTTCCTCCATCACTCGCTTTCTGTTTTTTCCTAAATCGTGTCCAAAACAAGCACTCGCTCTCTCACACACAGCTCCCCTGTGTGTGAGAGTATAATGAGGCATATAATGAGAGGCCTTGGCCACATTCAGCACCTTTTAAAGGCAAGAGGAAAAACCCAGATGCACACTGGAAGGCACGGAGAGGCAGAGATGAGTGAAAAATGACAGAGCTCAACGGGAAGATGAAGAGAGGAAGACGAGAGGAATGAGGAAGAGCCGCAAGGGAAACGTTTCTTAAAACAATCAGAGAGCGATCGCAGGGAGAGGAAGAACCAGGAGAGGAGCACGTTTGTGAGGACGGAGCGTGGGAAGCGTGAGAGATGAGAAAACGTGACGGCGGTTTAAACTCGGATGCAGAAACCACAGAATGTGCTGTTTGTCTGCAGGACGGCGTCAACGATGCAGTCACAGCCTCGACCGTTCTGTTCTTTCCACTCGGCTGTTTACACGCCGCGTGACTCGATACGCTCCGGTGTTCACAGCCGCCGACGCTCCTGATCCCACGTTCGGGTCAACAGATGATAGCTGCCGCCCAAAAGGCCGTGCTGGGAGGAAGCCGCTCAGAAACGGGACGTTGCCCCAGGAGACGGAGAGTCCCTGCTAGGCCCCACGGTTTGGGTTCAGTCAAGTTAGCCATGCATTTGAAAATAATTAGTAAATAATGTGGACTGAGGTCACTCTGGCGCGCTGCGGTTGTGATTTGATGGAATTGAACTTTGAGTTGAGTCTCAAATGTTGAGGCGGATTTTTTATCTATGAGGCAGATAAAGAACTCCAGGTGTCACAGACCTGATCTGGAAGCTCACGTCTTCCAGTTCAGTTTGTGGCTAAAGCTCGGTAACCTGCTGCATCCTGAGAGGTGACGAAGCTGCACGTGTCTTCCTCACGCGCAGCGCTGAGCGGCTCATGATGGCGGCGCTGTAACCTTGTCTTTTGCACTGATTGCATTTTGTTTCTGCTCACAGAGTCTGTGCCTCCCATCCGGTCACCTCTTCCTGCCCTCATCCTCCGCCTGCTCCACCAACCCATCGACCTCATAACAGTTTACACGAGCGATGGCGAGCTCTGATGTGGTTGGTGGGCTGAATGTAAACGCTGCCTCTGCTCTGCAGCCTCTTTGTTTCAGCCTCGCTTTGCTCTCTTCGCTCCTGCGTTTTTGTCTTTCCCTTCATGTCAAGTCCAAATTTTTTCTCTCCTAATCTTTGTATCCTTATCCTCTTGCTGCTACTCCTAAACCTTTCCCTTCTCCGTCACCTCCTCCATCTCTGTCTTCTTCTCTTAACCCCTCTTCATCTATCTCTCCTCCCCCTCAGCTTCCTGTCCCCCTTGGCTGCAGGCCAACAGCTCCATCCCCTCTTGTTCGCTTTGTTTTCTCCGTCCACCCCAATGACGCTTGTTTCAGCAGTTTTTTGACAAATCTCTGGACTTCAGGCATCAGGGGGGAAGGAGGTAAAAGAGACGAGTCGAAGCAGGTGGAGCGACGTCAGTCTGCTGACAGCTGACGTTATGAGACAAAGAAGGAACGACGGAGACGAGCTGCTCTCAGACGCTCAGTCTTCCTCTTTCCAAGAGTTTCTGCACTGCATTGTTCTCAAACACACACACACACACAGTGAGTGTGACATCATGTAGCCTCAATCAAAAACAGATTTCAGCAAAACCTGAAATACAGAGAAGAGCAGGACTGAAGACTTACATTACAGGACAACACACAGACACACACACACACAGGACAGAGGTGTGAGGTATGCTGCAGACGTGCTGCACAGAGCTCAGGTTTCAGGCTCTCTGTGACGCTCCGGGTGGACGTTAGATTTAATCACCTGGTGGTCCCTCCCAGTGGTGAATCACCTGATATCAGTCTGATTCTTACTCGAAAAAGTGGATGAACCGGCGTGACCGTGAGTGAGCTTGAGCCCAAAGAATTCAGTGATAATAACGATCCAATAACAGTCCAGAGGAGTCATGTGACTGTCAGAGTGACCTGTGAGTGTGGACGAAAGCAGGAGTCAGGAGGGATTAACCAGGAGCTGCAGGTTTGTCCTCTGCAAAAGGTCGGAGAGACGAAACTGACAGACAGCTGATAAACCTGATGACAGAGTGTGTGTGTGTGTGTGTGTGTGTGTGTGTGTGTGTGTGTGTGTGTGCGTGTGTGTGTGTGTGTGTGAGTGTTTGTGTGTGTGTGTGTGTGATGGCAGAGGATGAAAGCAGCAGTAAATTTTCTCTTTTACTTCAAAAGGATGTTTCACACTCTGATCGTACAGCCACACACACACACACACACACACACACACACACACACTCTCACACACACACACACTCACACACACACACTCACACTCACACACACACACACACACACACACACACACTCACACACACACACACACACACACACACACACACACACGCACACACACACGCACACACACACACACACACACACACACACACACACACACACATACAACAAAGTCAGCAAATTCTGTCAGGACGAGTTTTTCTATTCAAAAGTTCCTTTGAAAAGAACTAATTTTTCACTCAGCGGGACACATTCCTCGCTTAGGAGAAATGTGGAATGATTTCCCACAATGCAACAGGAATAATAGCAATAAGGCTGGTATGTCTGACATGCAGACGTCTATCTGAGCTCAGCTTGTGTTTAGGAGTGATGCCAACGAGAATAACAAACTTTAAAGTGTTCTTGGAGGCTACATTCAATCTTCTCCTCTTTAAGCACCGGTGGTTGCCTTGCTCATGGGCACCACAGTGCTGTTGGTCAGAGAGGCTTTCCTATCCTGACTTTATCCTTCTGCACTGGTTCGTTGGCCTTCAGAGCGGAAGCTCCGAACATCCATCAGGGAAATTTTACTTCAAAAAGCCATTTAACACATACAAACTGTGTTGTGCTTTTTTATAAACTGAAGGAAGAGAGCAAACTGAAACTGAACCTCAGGCCAGCAAGAGAAACAGCTGGCCTCAAAATGCGTGTGGACAAAGATAAGAAAAGCTGCAGTTCCTCGGACGTCCACCGGGGGCTCCAGCAGCGAGTCAGTCCCCACAGGCTGCCACATTAAAACGTTACAGCAGAAATAAAGAACTTACAGCCTGATGCTGTTTGGTCATTCGTGTTCTTAGGGTAACACGAGTATTCTAAGACAGACACTAGAGAAGAAGCCGTGCTATCAAATGCATTTACATGCACTAGCGTGGCTTCCTCTCTGATCATAATTCTGTTGGCTGCATGTTCTCACACGAGCAGCTGCAAACAGCTGGAGGAAATAAACGCACAGTTTCTAAAAGTCATGAGTCATTTTGGGCCCGTCCTGCCTCCTCCGGGTCGGAAACGCTGCAGTGACGTGAATACTTTGGATGGTTGGATGAAAGCTCTTACCTCCACGATGCTCTTCAGATCTCTGACGTAGGCTTGCTCCGTCTCCACGATCTCCAGGACCACTCGGTCCAGCCGTGAAAGCTGTCTGGGCGTGGCCACCGCCGCCGCCACTGCCACCCCCACCGGACTAGCAACATTACTGGGGTGGCCGCCTCCTCCTGTCACCTTGGCGACACACGCCCCTCCTCCTCCAGATGCTCCTCCTCCGCCTCCATGAGGTGTGAGGGGAGTGAGGTCCAGACTGATGTCTGAGCCATTTCTTTTTGGCGTGGAGGACGACGATGAGGCGTTGTATGTCGGCACTGCGCCGTAAGGAAGTGAAGAGGATGAAGAGGATGAGGAGGAGTGGGAGGAGTCCTGCAGGGAGACTGACGAGGCAGAGGAGGAGAGGGAGAGGGAGGCGGGACGCTCTCCGTCCGAGCAGACGGTGTTGACGGAGGTGCAGGAGGACGACGCTCCTCGCTCTCCGGATGACATCATCCTACCCACAATCCCACTCAGAGATGAGACTGAGGAGGGACGTTTGGCAGCTGGAAAGAAGAGAGAAAAATGCACAAATTAGTCCACGAGCTCGTTTTAAACACAGAGTTTAAAAAAGAAGCCAATACGGAAGTTGAACAAGCTGCAGTTCCTCTAACGTCCACCAGAGGCTCCAACAGTCACGGTGTTTTTATAAGTTATGGCTTAAAGTTTGCACTTTTCGGGGCGTGGCCTATTTGACTGTGCCTATTTGTGTAGCTGCTAGCTCTCTGCTAACCAAGTTTAGCTTATAACACTCCAGTTCTCCCTTCTGGCTCCAAAAACCTGATACTGTGGCCATAAAACGAGACATCTTTTATTTACAGGCTGTATTTTTAGCTAAAACACCCAAACAGAAACCAGTGGAACACGCACGTTTCCTCATGCGTGTGATGAGGTGGGCTCGGCAGCAGAACATATGACAGTGACGCTTTGTCTGTGCAGAAGTGGGTCAGTGAACTCACCACACACTAGAACAGCTGACTGTGAGCGCACAACATCCAAAGTCAAACATAAGGCCTGGGGCCCAGAACTGGCCGGTTACAGCCTGTGTGACAGCTTTTGATATAGACCCCGCCCATTCACAAAGCAAAGTAATGAAATAATAGATCAACAGTTAAATGACAGAAAAGGTCTTTCACAGTTTACAACAACACCATTTTTTACAGTGTGTCCACAGTAACACGAAGCTTTTCTGTAATTTTACACGTTTCTTTTGTTTCTTTCAGCTCGGAGAGTCGTGCAGCAGCGTTTCTTTATCATGTGGACAAACTGAGACGTACTGTTGGAATTTCACTTCTTCTCATATTAGTACATCTGAGGGATTAAACGTAGGAGAGCTTCATGGTCCACTGAAGACCAAAGTGTGCTGTATGAGGTCGTGACAACGTTTGACAGCTGAAAGGATGATTCAGCAAAGCTGGGCGGGTGTATATGGTTAAGCCACGCCCACTTTTACACCTCAGTTATGTTGTGTTTTTTGTGGGTCAGCTGGTAAAGAATCATGAGGTGGTGTCAAGATGTAGCCT
Organism: Maylandia zebra; assembly: GCF_041146795.1. Classification (NCBI taxonomy): domain Eukaryota; kingdom Metazoa; phylum Chordata; class Actinopteri; order Cichliformes; family Cichlidae; genus Maylandia; species Maylandia zebra. The sequence continues at coordinate 39,045,097 of NC_135180.1, read as the reverse complement.
CTAGACCTTTGGCCCATGTAAGGTGGACCTGTGGTTTACCCTGCTCAGCCGGGCCACAGCTGGGCCACAGCTGGGCCACAGCCGGGCCACAGCTGGGCCACAGCTGGGCCACAGCTGGGCGGTGGCTTCAGCCACAGCCGTCCAGTCGTCTCCGCTGCTAGTTCACAGTTGAGTGATTTATCATCAGAAATCAATCAATCAGGCTGAATCCTCGATGAAAACGAGGCTCGTTTCCTCGTTCTGGTTTAGAGGAAGGACCGATGCTGATGAGCTGCCTTCACACTAACATCAGTGGGTGTGTTGTTCTCCACAGTGGAAGATAAAAACCATCTGAACGCCTGCTCGGTTCTTCCATGTGCCAACACCTGCGGCCACACCAGTGTCCATCATAAACTCCTCCCTCCTTCAAAACCCAAAGCAGCGCCTTACCTGCCCGTCCAACAGGTGATCCCTCAGAAACACTTCCAGCGGTTGCCACGGTGACTTCCTGATCAGTGTAAACCTGCCGTGTGACTTTCAGAGTAAACAGGAAGTGTGTGCGCAGCAGAGCGGATCGTCTCTACCGACACACTCTTCCTCTTTTTGTACATTCTTCCTTTTCATGAAAGACTTTCTCACATGTTAAAGGAGCAGCCATCTTTACCGTGACTCCACCAGCTTCAAGCTTTATTTCCTGTTAAAGTTCAGCCCTGTCACAGAGCGCGAAACCCAGACTGCTGATAAACACCTGGGGCCTCCTCGGTTCCTAAAGTCACAGGAACACCGAGGCTCCACTGAGAGCGCCGCAGGTGACATACCATCATAAGATAAGGATGATGGTGGCATCGCTCCGTCTCACTGAAGGATTTCTAAAAAAGTCAACTCTGCACAACAAAGACATGAAGCTAAACAGCAGCGATGTGTGGAGGCTTACTGAAGCTGGACTGATTGGCGTGTAATGATGTGCGAGCTGGTGGCCGGCTGGCTACATGCTGTGGATAAGCTGATAGCACAGCGCAGAGGAGGGAGGAGGCTCAGGGTTAAACTGTTCTCTGGGTTAAAAGGTCACATCGTCGGACCAAACAGAGTCTGAGACGGCTGGACTGAGTATGTTCTCCAGCTCAATGCTGGACTTCCCTGATGCTCCTCAGTCTCTGGTCCCTACATCACTGAGAGGTCTAACGAGGGGCTGCCCCCCCTCCAAAGTCATAAAACAGCACCAGAGAAAGTTAAGATGTTACTTTAAGGCAAACCCGCCGAACGAGATGTGCCACAAACACACGTGTGAAGTGTGAGAAAAGCCGTCAGAAGCACACGATGTGCTGCAAACTCAAAGTTCACAAAGTTTTTCATTTCTTTTGTTTCCCTGAAACGTTTAGCAAACGCTCCCTGCCAGTTTGTGGTTTCAGAGTTAATTACTGAGTCTGTTCGTTTTCTTCTCTGCATTTCTCTGAAATGCCACCAAACATGGCAACATCTCTGCGACGGCGAGCGCCGCTTTTAAAAACCTCTGATCCTTCGCTTCAGACTGCAAACCTGAACCACACCTGAACCGAGCCCGGCAGCGAGACGCTGAGATGGAGAAGTAATTAAAGTCCATTAGCGTTTAAATTCCAGACGTCCCGGCGGGAGGACTTTCCGTACGCCGTTAGATGAGAACATTTTTCCACTTTCCAGCTGATATTACAGAGTTTCGTAACTGCAGGTTCTTACAGGAACGCCTCTGGCAGCAGCGTCGTAAGCAGCTGACCTCACGTGCATGTGGCTGATGCTCCAAGAATTACACTCACGTTATTATCTGTCGAAACGTAGTGTTATGAGGAAGGAAGCAAAGCTCGCTGAGGATGAGTGTCAGCCTCACATTAAACTCTATCAGGCTCAGCTTTGTCCCACCCACCAACAGAAAACTGGGTGGGAGTTGTTATCCTACACCTGACTCTTCCTAAAGCTCATACGGTCTGCCAGCAGGCTGAGGACAGTCGTGAAACAGGTCACAGAGCGTGCACAGCGTTGTCGTGATTGCCTCGGTTGCTAGCAGGTTGCTCATGGTTTGCATGGAAGACGCTGACTAGTCTGCAAACTGCGAGCAACAAGTCGCCAAGCAGCAGCAGCAAAGACTTTAACAAGCGTTCAGTGAACGATCACAGGCCTAATACCAGCTGTCAGCAACCTCTCGCCAACTGGATGGAGAATGCTCGTTTGCCCAAGTGTCCGACAACATGTGACTGCTGTCCCGTCACACCTTCATCCTCCTACCTGGGACTTTGGTGGTCTCAAAAATGGGACTTTTATCTGCCATTACTGACACGCCTCCAAACCTCGGTACGAGCATATAAGGTGCAGCTGGAACCTGAATAAGCAGCAGATTTAATCTGTAGGACAGATCGAAGCTGGTCGAAGGTCTGGTTGACTCGCTGTGGTTTTTGAACACTTCCACTTTGCAACACACCGCTGCGAGTTGATGGTGGAACATCGAGGCGGGACGCCGTGTCGCAGCATCCTGTTACAGCACCGCTCCCAAACTCACTGAGCTCTTTAGAACAAGTAAAGGTAAAGGCCAGCTGCACACACCTGTGACTGGATCAGGCACGAAGAGGCTGCACGTGCACTGTTTTATGCTGATGTGTGGGAAAGATAACCATCAGACCGATTCCCTGCACTCACAGCTTTTACTTCATATTTTCCTGCAGATATTCTCAAATACTTTTAGTATTTAGAGGTAAAAGTACTGAGATGATAAACTGCATTTCCAGCTCATCCTGAGCTACAATGAAGAACATCGCACAGGATCACCTTCGTGCTCCTCACAGCCCGTCATTAAACATCAGAGAAACACAGCTCAGTCAAACAGCAGAACAAAAGCCATCAGAGACGTAGAGCGACTTACTTTGAGTTTGCAGTGTGTGTCTGTGTGTGTGCGTCAGGCAGTCCACATGTTTCTCTGTTCAGGTCACTGATTTAATGACACAGCTCACCGTTGAACACCGACTGAACAAAACTGCTTCTCAACACATCTGATTTCCTGATTTCCTGTTATTGGCTGTGTGTGTGTGTGTGTGTGTGTGTGTGTGTGTGTGTGTAAGAGAGAGAGAAAATGACACGAGCATTTGCCAAACCACATCCTGCATTTGAAGTCAGGTGCAGCGCTTTCAGATTATCTCAAACACACACACACACACACACACACACACACACACACACACACACACATACCTGTAAAAGTGTAAATAGATGTGTGTAACTACCTGATGTAATGTTGTGTCCTTATAAACTGACACAGGAAGTGTCTGTAGTTGTGGTCAGTTTGTCGTCACAGCCAGCTGGTGCTGTGTGAAACATATTTTCATTAAAACTTTAGCAGCATAGCTGCCGTTACCCAAAAACCTACTTTTGTCTAATGAGGCCCATCTGACCAAACAGGAAGCTGACTGTCAGAGTAAAATGTCGACATTCAGAGAGATTACTTGGTTTAAAGATCCGACCCGGAGCTGCTTTTCTTCGGGCTAATGTTACCTAAAGCTAGCTCGCTAACACAAATAAAGCGCGAGCTGTCTCACAGCAAAACCCCGTCGGCTCATTCATTCAGAGCTAGCTGTTAAATTATATTAAACACCCAACCAGCAAACCACATCCACGCTTTCTTTTTAAAGATACTGTCAGGGTTCGGGTTACTAAATATTTGGTGTGAAGGCGTTGGCCGATGTGACGTCACTGCCCGTCCTGCTTTCTCCCTCTGGGACGTAAGTTAATGTGCATTTATAAACTTAGCGCTGGATTCAGGAATGAGCTCACTGCAAACACCAGAGGCGCCCCCTGCTGGACAAAAAAAAATACTTGACTGGACTTGAGAGCGTCAATCATTGAACACGTGCAGCTAGCTGTTACGGAGCTACACCACATTAAATGTAATTGAATTGAAATTGAATTTAATGCATATTGTTAATTTCCTTTGGTCCTCGAACATGTCGCGTTTCTTCAGACGTGCTGTGAAGCTAACTGACACTGAGCATTAAAAACAGCCACATGTCCTGAGCTGACAGTGATTCTGTGTCTAACGGTTCCATAAAACGGTAGAAACAACCTTCATGGCGAATAAGACAAAAATCTGAATTTTACTGTGGACGCAGGAAAAATGGCAGAGAAACCTGGTTACAGGAGACAAAGTGCGTGGACGCGTCAGTCATTGCACTCAAACACAGCTGAGCCTGAAGGCAGAGAGCGTTTCACCATTTTTAAGGTGGAATTTCCCTTTAAACACATGCTGTAAATCTGTGAGGCGGCGTGGATTCCAGGGTGTGATTACAGTAATAAGAGAGCAGCTCCTCGCTGTCATTAAGAGTTCGACTGTGACGCCACAGGTTTCTGCTTCGACCGCAGCATGTGGAGCCGGCGGCGCCGGAGGCGGGAGCGTTCCCGCCGAGCCGTCCTCCCAGGTGTCCTCAACCACTGGGCGGGAGTCGGAATCTCACCGTGAAGCCACCTTCAAATATCAGGTCAAACAGCCTGCGTGAGGGACACGGCACGCTTTATTTCAGCCAATAATGTTCGAGCAGGGAGAAACAGCGGAGCTTAAATAGTGACGGAGCGAGTTACACCGTCAGAGGATCGAACACATCCTGGAATCAAACCTAAACAGCCGACGCAGGAATCAGAGCAACGAGAGGCTGAAGCGTCTGCAGTCATGCCCACATGTTGGACAGGAAGCGTTTCTGGTGGGCGGGTCCTCAGTAAAACTCCTGTGATTGCAGCAATGACCAATGAGAATGCAGGACACCGCTGACTGACATGTGGACGGGCTGTACGGTTTCCTAGGCAACCAAACTTCCTGTGGATGTTTTTCTGACAAACAGTAAAACAATAAATATATTCACTGAGACGTTCAGGCGCTCCAGGATATAACATAATTATCATTATGACAAAGGAATTGCTCTATGCCCTTCAGGGGGTTTGAAATGTATTTATTTATTTTGAAAGAACATTTTGAGTTATTTTTGTATCCAATAACAAAACAAATAATCCCACTGACAATAATAATAATGATAGTACTCAACTTCCTGTCTGCTGTTTTTGATGTGGTCTTCTCAGGCGCTCGTTTCCTCTTTACGTGCTCTGCGCTGAGATGTCGTCAAATGTCTGTCAAACCTTTCTTTGACCCCTCCCCGCCGATGTCGCCTCGTCTCACGTGACTTTTTATCTGCAAAGTTTCTGGCAGGAAGTCTGACCTGAGAGGTTACGCTCAGCTTCCTGTCAGTCCTCAACAACTGTCACTCATGATGTTGGAAACTGAAGCTGGGCCCGCCTTCTCCCGAGCAGCCCCGCCCACTTATTTAACCCCCCACAGCTATTAACTCTGAGGATAAGAAGAAACACGAAGACGGCTGTGACCAAACTCTGAAGGGTTAAATACGAGGAATGTAACGTAAAGCCAGATGTTTGAATAGTTGGAATTTAACTTTGAGCTCAAAGAAAGCACTGGAGCTGGACCCTCAGCGGGGAAACACCCAACGAGGGCCTAAGATCGTTGAAGAGGATCTCAGTTTACGGCTCCAGAGCCGCCGTAACAAACACAAAGTCCTGCTTTGACACAGTGGATGCAAACGCTCTCTACTTTGATATTCGTGCCGAGCGTCCCGCCGCAGAATCGATTTGGAGCAATCAGACTCCACCGCGATAAAAATCGAAGCATTTAAAGTGATTAAAGCTTCGGCGCAGTTATTGTGCAATCGTACGGCCATTACATCGGAGCGCCGCGTTCTCCCGGCGCTCTGGCAGCTCAGCGTTAACAACAGCCGATCCTGTGCTGAGATCTCTGCGTGTGCTCGGGAGCACGTCTGGAAACCGTCAGCACCGAACGCATCGCCGCAGCCACACATGAAGCACAGCGTCCACCACGCAGAGACAGCCCGAGGAACCAGACTCAGTAAGGTGGACTGAGGCGGCCCCGTGCTCGGCTCCACTCGCCTGACACGCTGAAAACGTGGAGCATCAAGAGAAGGAAGTGAAATCGTATGTGCAGCATGACGAGGAGTTAAAATACATTCAGAGGACTCGCCGTGTTCTTTGTCATGTACATCTGACGCATCATCGAGCAGCGTCGCCGAGGAGGACGCCGAGGACGCAGAAGGTCTCGCCCCGACACGAGAGAGTGGAGACAACGAGCCTGAACTGTGCGTGTGAAAGTGCTAAAGAGACATGTTGACAGAGACAAAGACAGGAAGTGAGGCTTCCCAGATCATGACCTTTGACCCCCTGACGGCACCAAGCCAAATGCTGGAAACACACACACACGTTTCAGTTTCCTCGAGTTTACATTCACGTCTGCAGCCCTCAAACTGCGTGCTGGTTTAAACTCGCCGTGGACTAAAAATCATCTCACGTTCCTCTGATTAAATCTGATGAGCAACAAACACACTACGCTATTTCTACAGGTGCTTTATTCATGTTCCAGGTGTGCGATCAGTCTCCACCCACAGGTGAGGGTGGGAGTGCACGCTGCAGACCGTGTCTGTGCCGCTCGGAGCAGCGCTCCACCTTTTTCAGGAGCTTCACCCTCAGCTGAAAAACATTTTGTGTTTTCAGGTATGAAAGTGACTTTTACGCGGAGCACGCCACAGCGAAACATCGATCATTTATTAAGGAGAAGCTTTCACACAGTGCTTTATGAAGCTCTGACAGATGTTTGCCTCTGCTCTAACATCTGCATGTCTGTGCTCTAACCGCTGCCTTTGTTTCCAGCCTGGATTCTTCCCTCTTACTTATTTATTTCACAACGTTTTTATCAGCAGGGAGGCTTCAAAAAGCAGCCAATCGCAGCCAAGAACACAACTTCAGATTTTAAAAAAATCCCCTCTCTCTCCCCTCGCTCCCTCATTTCTTCCTTTCCTCCTTCCTGGTGCACGCCTCCCTTTCTCCTCCTCGCCGGCTCCTTGTTCTGCAGCCTTATCTTGGGCGTTCTCGCTATTTTCTGCCTCACGCCTTTCTGTGGTTACAATCAACAGATCTGTGTGACCCTTTATGAAGTGTGTGTGTGTGAGCGCAGAAACATTGTTCAGAGTTACAGTTTATCACCACAAACCATACAACTTCCTTCACACAGTGTATTGGTGTGTGTGTGTGTGTGTGTGTGTGTGTGTGTGTGTGTGTGTGTGTGTGTGTGTGTGTGTGTGTGTTTGGTAATTGCAGTGTTTTTTAAATGAAGCCGTGCTCTGGTATGTTTCTGTGTGTGTTTGTGCGCGAGCGCTAACTATGGAAGCCAATATACCAGCAGAGCAACTAAACAGCATGGTGGCTGTGTGTAATTACACATCATTACTCTGTGTGTGTGTGTGTGTGTGTGTGTGTGTGTGTGTGTGTGTGTGTGTGTGTGTGTGTGTGTGTGTGTAGTCCGTTCTGCTGGGCCTCTCTGGTTTGGTTACAGGAAGTCACAGCTGAGGGAGAAATCTGAGCTGAGGCTTCAAACAGTGAAACGAGGCAGTGAAAGTGACGCTCAGCAGCGTCACAGGAAACTCAAACGCACCAAACAACCGAATATTTAAAATGTGAAATTAGTTTAACTCAGACTCACATCTGCTCAGTACTCAGACTGTTTAAAAAGCAGCGATGGAAGCTGACTCAGGTGAGAATCAACCCCACACAAGGGCGGTGTGTTACCCACTGTCTAATGTGACTGTGGTCGTGTTTATCAGGTTAAAAGAACCTTCTAGTATTAAGCAAGCATCAACCTCCAGGGTTAAAAGTATGAAGCCAACATAGAAGTCCTAGAAACTGCAGTTCCTCTGACGTCCAGCAGAGGCAGCAGAGAGTCAGTCCCATAGACTAACACTGTACAGCAGAAATGAACATGTTTACAGCCTGATACACAAACTGTTTGTTCTCTGTGGATAGTTTCTTCTTTATAACTCGCCTGTTTAAACTGTATTATAGCAGGTGAAGTTCAAGGGTTTTACTTGGATGTTACTGAGCTCTGATTAGCAGGTCTCTGTCTCAATGCATTGCTAACCAAGCTAGCTAGCTAGCATTAGCCACTGCTTCTGGCACCAGCCAAACCACTAAAGCTACATGCCCAAACAATGGGTCACAGGTGTGGGGGTGCTACCCCGGCTATCATCGTGCGAGGTACACCCTGGACGGGTCTCCAGTCTGACACAAGGCGAACACGCGTTACAAACAAATATACAAAAATATTGACTAAACAAATATTGACACTAAAAACTTTCGTTAGTCGCTCAAACAAAGAGACACATGCTGAAGTGAAAGCTACCTTTGAGCATCGACTATGATAGGACTTGAACCAACAATCACTGAAACTCTCCTGAAGGCCTCCCAACCTTTACAGCACCAACACAGCTGTTGTCCCACAGTCCAGAGCTCCTCTCACGAGAAGGGGAACGTCACGCCCACTCTGCAAATAATCACTGCACGAAGTTTCCAAAATCAAACTTTTCAGCTCAGCTGTTCTTTATGATGGTGCGTCTCTGAGGCTTTCTGAGCATGCTCACTTACTCTCACTGTACCAGCTGCACGCCAGGCTCTGTGGCGCAACGGACAGTGCATCGGACGTCTCGTGAAGAAAAAGCAATTCAAAGTTTGTGGGTTTGAGTCCCGTCAGAGTCCGTCTTTATTGTTGGAATTACACCTGATGCAGTACTGGCCAAAGAGTGTTATTGGGACATATTTGGCCTCAGCATCAGTTTGGATGACTCACCTCAGCCACATCTAAAAGAGCCAACTGTTGGGACGCACCACAAATACCACACAACAGTATCTGCTATCTGCTCCTTCACCAAAATGAGATATTTCACGTGTCTGGAGACAGTGTTATTTTCCCTCTTTTAGCTCTGTTTTTGGTTTCCACCGGCTCCTGGAGAAAAACCTCTCTCTACATTTTTCACCGGCTCATCTGAGTGCTGATGAAGGTGTCGTAAAGTAGCTTTGTCAGAGCTGGATAGACCTTACCTGTGTTACTGGGCGATCTCTGGCTGCCACGCCGTGACCCCTCAGGCATGGTGTGATAGTGTCACAGGAAGCAGAAACCTGGAGAAACACACCAAAAATCCCAGTTAGCCTCCTCGATCAACACAAACCACATCCCAGTGCGACGTGTCTTCATGTCATGACAGCAGCGGCACGAAGAGATACGAGCTTCATACAAGCTGCTCACACAAGAGAGGAGAAGAAGAAGACGAGGAGGAGGAGGGGGAGGAGGGGTCCAAATAAAAGTTTCACTCTCCCTTTGTGTGAAAACAGTGAGGACATATGTAATGTTTGGCTGAACGACAAGAATGAGGTCTCTTCTCCAAAGCCTGTGTGTGTGTGTGTGTGTGTGTGTGTGTGTGTGTGTGTGTGTGTGTGTGTGTGTGTGTGTGTGTGTGTGTGTGTGTGTCCACTGGAGGATAACGGCCTCCTACACAGTCATTGATACAGTAACACAGATTGACCCAATTAAAGCGTTGTACGTAAACAAGTGTTTCTGCAGCTGTCTGCAGGAAAACTGGGAGATGTGGGTCAGAGGGGAGGGGGTACATGGGGGAGAGGGGGGAGACGGGGGTCGGGGTGTCTGTAATGGAAGCCAGATGGCGAGCAGGCCTGCTGCAGGTCTGCTGCAGGTTGCTGGTCGAAAATCTTTCACTGTGTCAGAAACACCTGCAGGTTCTGCTTCATGTCCTAAAATCTAAAGAGGAACTTTCATCGTTCGTCGGACGAAAGCAGAAGAAAGTTTCTCCTCGAGTGGAAACAGTCGCTCAGCCACCGACAGCGAGGACGTGAGCCCGCCTTCCAACCTACAGCTGATCTGAGTTTAAACCGTTTGCTTCAAATTCAGAACTCAGGGGTTTGCAGCTCACTCTGATCAGGTTCATCATCACAGTAAAGACAAACACAATGAAATGGTTCATTAAAAACTGAAATATGACGCGCAGAGCTCAGTGAGGTGTTTGTGCAGTCACTGCGTCTGTGCAGCTCAACACGACGTTTCATCGTTTGTAAAGCAGGTGAGGATTTTTGGAGCGAACGAAGATCATTTGGAGCCCTGATCTCACCCCGGGCGCCGCGCCCCTCTGAAGCCTCTCGAGTAACTTGAAACCTTCCTCCTACTGAAGCACGTTCATGTGTAAGCTGTGCTGACTGTAGCAACAAATATTCACGAGACCAACTTCAACAAATATTTCATATTTTTCACATTTGATGTTTTTACTCAGGACGTTGTTGAGCATTAATGTGCAGGTTTGTAGCTGGAGCTGACAAGAAGCCAGAACTCTTCCACACCAAAGACACAAACCTGACTGCAAATCTTACACAGCCCAGAGCTGCACGTGGCTCTGTGCTGCAGCGGACAGCACGCTGGGCTTCTGCTTCAACACAAGTGTTCAAAGTTTGAGTCCCTCCAGAGTTTATGAACTGTCTTTACCCCTTTTGTGTAATAACTCGCTGTATTGTCTTTGGGTGAAACTGAGAGGTGTGCAGGAAGGAAAGTGAAAGACGTGGGGCGGGTCCCAGTGTGCAGGACCTGAACACCATGATTGGAGAGTCTGAAGCAACAACGCTGCTCACTCAGTGAACCTGAGAGAAGACGCAGGACACGGTGTGATGGAGCAGCTCCAGCACTGTGGTTCTCACACACACGTACGTTTCCATCACTTTAGAGGACATTACATTGGCTGACGTTCGTTTCCCGGGTACGTTTATTCTTGTGGAATCAAAAAGCCATCATGAACAGAGCACACCGCTCACATCGTCATTCTCACCTGTCTGTGCCCACAGGAACGATTTTGTGCCATCAGCAGTTTCTGGGACTGAAAATAAATAAAACCTAACCCTGCAGTTCCTCTAACGTCCACTGGGGGCTCCATCAGGGAGTCAGTCCCCATAGACGTTTACCGTCTGCTACACAAACTGCTTTGGTTATGGTTAGGGGCGTGGCCTCTTTGATTGACAGGTGGATGGTGCTTCACCTGAGCTGGAGCTGTGGGCCGTGTTTGTGCTGGTGGAGCCTTTTTAATGCAATTCTAACAACAGACAGACAAAGGTGGAGCTCGCACAGCACGACAAACACGCACACGTCTGTCAGTACCTGCAGCACTCAGCACACACTGCTGTGTGTGTGTGTGCACGCCAGCCTCATCAACACCTACCCAGGTATTTCCAGGTGCATCCGCTTTCAGACACACGTCATCACCACACACACACTCACACTTACAGCACGTGTGTGTGTGTCCACAAACATCAGCTCCATTAAATTAAACAGGCGTCAAACAGGATCCGGTTCCTCTGTCCGGCCGTCTCACTCCCACTGAGCGCTGGAAACGGCTTCAGCTCCCACAGCGCATTGCAGCGTTACAGACAGCGGGGTCAAAGGTCAGCGCATGTGGCTTCTTGCCAGTTCTTCAGCTCTGAATCCCGTTCCTGTTGCTTGGAGTTTGTTGTAGAAGCTGAATCAAAACACACACAGACAGCAGTGATGAATTAAACCCAGCCGCGTGCCAGTGGACCCAAGTGTCCTCCATGGTTGGATACGAGAGTGAAATCGTCACTAATCTGTGATCCAGCCGACGTGTTTGTGGGTTCGAGTCCCGCCGGCTGCTCTTTACAGATCCCTGAGTGCAGAGCCAACACGTGTGACTCCAAGTGCCTCCTGCTGTGAGAAAAGTACCCACAGCTCAGCGTGGGCGTGGGGCACAGACACTCCAGGGTTGGTGTTTTCTGTCTGTGAAAGACGCCCACAGCTGTGTGTGTCCCTGTGGAGCGCACTGTGGACTTTACAACCACATAATATTTGAAAAGACGTTTCTCAGGATCTCCAGATGAAACCAGTGACATATAAAATCGTGTCGTCTGCACGTTCACAGTCTCGTCGTTTCGTTCTTCACGCTGTGACAGCGGCTTCATCAGATCATGTTACACGTCCACAGGTGTGGACTCACAGCAGGAGACAGACGTTACCTGAAACAGGCTGACTCACTGCCAGAGCGCCCGTGTGGCTCTGTGGAGCACGAGGCAGGCAGGCAGAGGTTGTGGGTTCGACTCCCATATATGTTGCATGTATGCATCAACAGGAAGTTGTTCAAAGGTTGTGGGTTGAACTGGTGCATCTGTTATAAACAGCACACTGCTCTGTAATGAGTCTGCAGGCCTCAGAAGGAGAACGCTCCATATTACTGAGCGTCTACATTTTTCTGTGGACTTTGTGTTTATATGACATCACTGAGAGAGACACGCCTCCTGCTCAGTGTCGCTATTCACACTGACAGAAGTGATAAACCTCTCAGTCTGAAGCTTTCCTCAAACACACGCTACGTTTCGGACTCACTGCTGCCACCGCTCGCCACGCTGTTGTGTGATGCGTTCACTGCTGCTGGGACGCCACAGAAAAATTTCCATCCATCAGAACAGGAACGACTCACTCCCAACGGGATGAGTTAAGCCAATGTGTGGAGGAAGTGATTCAAAGGCTGCAGGTTTGAATCCCACCAGAGTCACAGTTTCCTGTACTACATGTTTCTTGTTACTAAAGAATAGAGCTGTTACAGTGAGTCCCAGGTGAGGGGCGGAGCTGGACGACCACAATGTGATCCAAAATAACTGTGAGAATGTGCAGGCCTGCTGTGAGGCAGAGATAAGGAGAGGCACAACGAGAAAGATTCAGACCAAAGAAACTCATCCAGGAGATGCAAAAGCAGCAAACTCAGGAAAACTGGTGAGTAGGGGTGAGTGGAGGCTCCGCCCCCTCTGTGGACCCCAAACTGGTTATGAAGAAACAGAAGGACGCTTCCACGAGATCCAAGAAGAACCAACGGTGCAAAACTACAAAGATGGACGAAAACCAACCTCAGAGACACACAACCAACGGCTGCTGCCCTGCTTCTGACCCACACACACACACACGCACGCACGCACGCACGGACACACACACACACACACACACACACACACACACACACACACACACCTATTGTGTTTAAGGAGGTGGTGGAAGAAAAGCCATGCAGGCAGAACACGCACATGGAGTCGTGACCATTCATTACCACTGTCAGAGCAGCGGGTACACTTCACACACAACCATGAAAAACACACACACACACACACACACACACACACACACACACACACACACACACACACACACACACAGTGGTCCAAGCTAAACAATCACACTGACAGTGCATATAAACTTCCAGTAGTGCTGTGAGAAGCAGAGACACACAGGCGCCTTCTCTCTCTGTGTGTGTGTGTGTGTGTGTGTGTGTGTGTGTGTGTGTGTGTGTGTGTGTGTGTGTGTGTGTGTGTGTGTGTGTGTGTGCGCGCGTTGTCCTTCGCCACAGTGGAGCGTTGTTGTCGTGGTGATGAGACTGAGACTGGCAGCAGTGATTTGGGGGTTGAACTGTTTTCGTTCAAGCTCAGCAGGAACCAATCAGGCGTGTTTTTGATCTATTGGTTTGATTGGTCACAGATCTGTGAGGCAGGCGGGTGCAAGTCACAGCTGCCTGATCAATAAGTATCATAGATAAACATTTCATTGGTCACTTATTCACTACGGTGAGTCTAATGCGGATGATAATGTGTGGAAAACACTTGAAACTTGGAGGGTGTTTGATAAAACGTTCAGACTGTCCTCGTTTAACATTAGCATCACGCAGAGGTGGGGGGGAGGAGATGGGTGGGGCTCAGACGGCTCCGTGCGGAGGCAACGATGCAGTTAATGCGCTGGATCGCACAAAAGGAAACTCTGGAGGAACGAACACATTTATCGATCGGCTGACCGCTGAAGCTGCATTCTTTGTGGTGCCCAGCAGGGGGCGACTCTTCTGTTTGCATGTGCCTGCTGCTCACCTGATCTCTGAGCTCAGGAATCACTTCCCCGATGGCTTTGTGGTCGCAGTCACTAGTCACATGATGACGGTCAGAAAGCGTGATGAAGCAGGGGTGGGAGGGGCTACCCTATGACTGATGGATCATATTACAGTGAAATTTATGCACTAATTTTTCCATAAATGTGTCAAATCTATAGAAATGAAACAGTTTCTGTTTGTAGTCTGAGCGTTACTGACCAATCAGGTCTGAGCAGGTAGTCTGCATGCAGGTGTGCAGGCCACGTGGAAGCCTCACATGACTACCAGCTCCAGTCTGACGTGGATTCATGTGGTTTTTAGCTGTGAGCAGCTGAACCTGGGTATCTGCTGCCCACACCTGAAGGAGATTTGCCTCCAGACGCTAAATCGGCCGACAGCGCGGTGGGTCTGACATCACACTGCAGCAGTCAGCACAGAGCGTTTGTGTGTTTTTAACAGTGATGGTTAACGGTGACATCACAGGTACGGGAAGACGTCTGGCACAGAGTGCACGAACAAGCACAAGGAGACAACGTTGGTTTTATTAGCTTCTGACAGTCTTGTTATCCACTGGCTGCAACTTCCTTCTGGAGACCAAGTCAGCAGCCAGGCTTCTCCCAGATTGCACAACATCCTGTCAGCCAATCAGAGGCGCAGCACTGAGTGAACGCTCTCAGCTGCTGCCCGGGTTTCTTCTCCACTTGACCCCGTCTCTGTGGTTTCGCTCATAAAGCTCGAGCTGCTTTGCCTGTGGCCTAAAAGTTTCTTCCAGCGTACGAAGAGACGATAGTTTGGCTTTGCAAACATGGCCGCTTCTGTCTCTAAATAAACCGAGATGGTGACAAACCCAAGGCTTCAAACAGTAGTCCACACACTGTGTCTGTGTTTTATTCACGGCCTCTGCTGCGTGTACATGTGGGGAGGCCTCCTCATCCTCTAAACACGACACGCCGCAGTCTGACACCGCTTCCCTCTGTGGTCACCAGCCAAGGTTACTCCTGCCCAGATTCACAAACACAGTCACATCATCGCACAGTGCAGGACGACACTCCGTGTGTGGCCTCGCTGCGACTGACATCGAGCACACAATAACACTGTTGTCCTGCTGTTTCCTTTGTGCTCATAGCATCAACCAGCTCCACAGAAACACACACTGACACACAGAGGCGTGACTGACAGTTGTTTGGCGCAGGCAGTACAGATGTTTGCCGTGGTGCGTTTAAGGACACGGACAGGCAGCTTCACTCGACGTCGCACCGTCAGTGCCGTCTCCCACACAGCTCTGTGACTCGTACGTGCTGATGTTTGTTGATAGTTTATTTAAAATGTTCAAAGAGAAAATCAAAAAGAGGCCGAGAGGAAAAGCATCCAACCTTTCATCAAAGCACACGATTTTAACGTTTACTGCAAACAGACAAAGAAGATTTGCTGATGCAGCAGAATGAAGACCTGCAACATGCAAGCGCTGCGTATGCCATCCAAATTAGTGCACGCCTGGGCCGCCATCAGGTGTGAATGGCACGATGTTGTTCTGCTAATACGGTTAGCACTGTAACCTCGCAGCACGAAGGTGGTGAGTTTGACTCCACCATCAGGCCGGGGTCTGTGTGGAGTTTGCATCTTCTCTAGCTTAGCTGGAAACTCTAAATTGCCCATAGGTGCCTGTCTGTATCTCGCCCTCCTTCACATTTTCCATGCAGTGGACTGACTCTGGCCCCCAGGCCTTATGTTTGACACCCCTGTTCTAACCTGTCCTGCAAAGGTGCAGAAGAGAAGATGAATGAGGTCTCACAGTTGATACCAGCTTGGAGTCAGTTTTCGGTTTGTGCAGCAGCGATGTGTAAAGCCGTCCCGGCTCACCTGCACCACACGTCTGCAGTTTATGGTCAGGGCTCAGTGAGGTCCAGGTTTTGGTCTTCAGCCTCTCTCCACACATGAACCAGAGAGGTGGTGCCGACTCCGTGCAGCTCTAGGGCACGTGGGTTTGAGTCCCACTGGAGTCGGTATTTAGCAGGGTTTTTCTTTTTTTTACCAAACAGTAGAAACCTACAAAGGAGGCTTTGTGCTCCAAACACCTTCGGATTGTCTGCGTTCAGCGTGTGGAACGTTTCTCGTGCTGGTAAAATGCAGCCTCAGTAAATCAGCCTGACCTGCCATCGCGCTGGCACAGGATGAAACTGCCCGGGATAGCGCTGCCTGTCAGGACAATAGATGTGAGCTGGCTGATGTAAGAGAAGAAGAATGGAGCAGAAATTCCTTCAGTGAAATTTCTCCAGAGGGGGACGTAAAGTCTGACTCAGAGCAGGGAGAGAAAGTGTGACCTCTGACCTCAGTCTGTTTGCACACTGCTAAATCTGGACGTTAGTGTTTGACTTGAGTTTGTTCCAGGTCTGTCCCGGCCTGTTTAAGGGATGGAAACATCTTTTTCAAGGGCTCATTTCTGGAATTTGACCTGACCTGAGAAAACCAGCAGTAAATAACCGACCTAACAGAGTTGGTCCTGAAACACGCTGGAAACAAAGTTCAGTCAAAATCGTAAAATACAGATCCGTCGGTCACAGGTGATGTCACAGCGCCATGCAAAAGGACAGCAGACTAACATCTGTCTGACCGCTGGCTGTCACTGCAGCTGCGTTGGTATACCAAACAAACGCTGGCTCGTTGGCTGAGAAAGGTTTCTGAAGTTTCAGTCGGATCAATTCGTCCAAACAAGTCGAGAAAAACGAGCACGGTCGCAACCTGATGCGTGACTTTCCATCTTGAACTGATAGAGCAGCTTTCACACGGCAGCTTGGCTTAAAGATGACGCAGGACGTGCTGCTTTCACCTTAATTAAGTCAGTCACACATTTCTAAACATGGCCTGGAGGAGCTGCATGCCCGACGCCGTCTGATGGGACATTAAACAGCCTCCGACCTGCCAGCTCCCAGCGCTAACTGCCTGTGAGAATAGCACACATATTTGCCTGCTTAGGTCACCTGTGCCTCCTGAGTGCTCTCCGGACAGCGCTCTCTCCTTCAGTACTGAGGAGGTGTCTGAAGCACACCTTTCCTGTTGAAACTATCCCGACCGGATTCTCCCAGCATGCATGAAAACAGCCAGCTTTCCCCAGTAGGTGATAAAGATCTGCAGCTGTTGCTCTGCGCTGGGAAGCAGAGCTTGCTGGTCCCGTGGTTAGCTATGAGAATATTTAAACAGATTTCAGGGAACACCACACATAAATGTACCGTTATTACTGTACAGCTTTTCAGCAGATTCCCAGAGGAAGGACTGCACTGAGAGCTCATCTGCAGCACCAGTATGGCTCTGTGGTGCAACGGGCATGGCGTTGGACTTCTACACGTTCATAGGAGAGGGCATTCAAGGTTGTGGGTTCGAGTCCCACCTGAGTTCAGGGTTGGCTTATGTGTTTTGGTGCTAAAACAAATATGATGTTTGTGGCTCTTCTGTAAAGCTTGTTGATCTGATCCCAAAGACAGAAACACTTACAGCTGACTCCGAGCACCAAACCCAGAAAGGCTCCACATCAAAAACAACAGGTTTCCAACCCGAGTTCATGTGTGAGGACATCGTCACTGAGCTTCACGTGCTTCACTGATGATCCAGGGAAGGCGCTCAAACACTGGCAAGCATCCCAGCTCTGCACACAGACAGACATTACAGGCGAGCAGGCTGCCCCCCTGCGTCTGTTTAGAGACCGTACCATTGTACGGTTGGTGCTGGTGACTACCTAGCCCCGGCACATGTATAGCCGTGGAGACCTTGCTTCTATGGCCTCTGAGTTGTGCGGTTAACCTCCGCTGGACCTGCCAGACGCACAAACGCACATTTGAAACTTCACAGACGCACAAACCAGTCAGCTGGAAGACTTCTGAGGGAAGTTTCAGAGTTTCATGTGCATGCACACATAAATGTAACATGACGTGAATAACTTCAGTCCAGCTTTAAATACTGAAAACACACCACACATGGCTGTGCTGTGGACACAGAGTGTGACTGTCAGTGGACGCCTGAAGCATCCAGGAGAGACTCTGTGTGTGAGTGGAAACCCCCCACATGTGTTTGTGCATGTTTGTGTGACTAATATCAGACGTGAGCCTGTGTGTGTGTGTGTGTGTGTGTGTGTGTGTTGGCATGAAACAGAATGACAGAGACAGTGTGTTTTACAGCACTGCTGGTGATTCACGCGCCTCCAGCACACCTGGTTTTACACAATGAACACATTAGAGCTTTGTTTCTATTCGGCAGTGAAGTCAGCAAATACAAAATGACTTTAAAGACTCTTAATGCGAGTTTGTGCTTAAAGTGGATATGAAGCAAAGAACAGACTGGAAGCGTCTCAGTGCAGCCGGCTCAGAAAGGCTGACCGTTCTGGCTGCACGGCTGGTTGATCGGTGCGAGAGTTTCATGACTGGATCTACTGGCTTCGTAAATGTAAATTAGGATTACTGTAACTGTAACTGAATAGCAGCATCTATGTCTTTATGATCCAAACTTGTCTGAGTGTGAAATATTCTGACTTCCCATCTGTTTTCCATGGACACTGGCTCTGCTGTGCTGAGATCAGCAGCGTTCGTCTTTTCAGTGAATAATTGAAAACTGCAAGATCGTCCTTTGGGCCAAATCTGGACACACACATGTTCACCAGCTTATTAGTCTGTGACAATAACACAACAAGGTTGTGCGTTATACCTTTTTGTGTAATGGACACACTAACGCTCGAGTCGTCCGATTTCTCATCCGTGTGCTTGCATGTACATGTATGTGTGCTTTGTATTTTGTTTATGTTGTTTACTGTGTTGTTCTGAGGCTGGAAACACTGCGGTATACATCTGCCGCCGGAGCCTCACACACACACACACTGCTGTATGTCACAGTAGAGCCTCTGTCTAACCTCAGACGATGCTAAATCGTCGGACTAATTATTATAAACGACAAACACCGGTCACCAGGGAAACCATTCAACCACATCCCATAATTACACTGCACGGGCTCAATATTAAAACTGCTTCCAAATAGCTGAGATGGTTGGGGTGCGTTTGATTTCTGCTCGCCTGTGAAGTCAATGGTTCTTTGTGTTTTTCGGTGCCGCCCTCTGTTGCTGCTGCCTTTCTTTCACCTGTATAACCAGCTCAGGGTTGTATGGGTTAAAGTTCACTGTGGCTGATGCAGGAAACCTTCAACTTGAATCTGAGTGCTCAGGATACTCAAGACTGCAGCTTTGAAAACGATGGAAAAGCAGAGACAATTCACACCTCCTTAAAAAATCAACCAGGAGTAATTTAGAGCGACTTGATCCCGATGTTGGAAACGTGAACATGCAGGCTGCAGATTTTAGGTTACAAACATCAGCAAGTTTGGTTAAATTAGAAGGACCGTGTGCTTTTTGTTAAGTGACAGCAGCGTCACAAAGAGTAAAGAACCTCGGCTATCTGGTTTCTAACTTCTGACTTAATGTAGAGCGCAGACGTGCGTCTAGCTGGATTAGGTGAAAAAGGGACACTGGAGGGGGTTGATGGATCTTTAAATATTGACTCTGGTGGGATTCAGACCCACAACCTTCGAATTTGTTCAGTAGCAAGTCTCTAGAAGTTCAATGCACCACAGATCCTCGCACAACTGATGGGCAGACATAAAAGAACGACCCAGAGACAATGAACCATGTTGCTTGATGCAAAGCAGCCTGATTTTGGTTTTTCAGAGCCTTAAACTGATGCTACCAACAGACGCCGGCGTCCAGTTAGCCAAACGTGCATGTGTTTGGACAGTGGGAGGAAGCTGGAGAGCGCAGACAGAACCCACGCACACATGTGGAGAACATGTGCTCCACACAGCCGACAGCATGTAAACATTAAACACCATATATGAGTGATAATAACACAGCGCTGCATTCTGCTGTAGCTTCTGTCAGCTGCGTCCTGTGAAAGCACCACTGTAGGTAACCAGCTAACCCCCGGTAGCTGGCTCTCTGAGCCGGTTTCAGCTGCTGCTCCAGAGAGAGACAGCGTCCAGCTCCAGCATTTTGGACTGCAGTGTGACAGGAGATCCTCTGTGGACCGCAGGGATCCTGCAGCAGGTGGAGAACTGGTTCATGTGCTGCTGGACCAAGAAGAAAGACCAGCAGCTGCAGACCAAGATCCACATCTATGACGACAGACTCACCGGAGAAGTAGCTGCTTACATCGCTCACGTTTTGATAACAACTGTCATGAAATAATTAATAATATCGTTAATGAGTCAGTTTAAGGTGTTTGTGGCTCCATCACAGATCCAGGCTTCTTCTGTAGGACACACTGCAGGCCCATGATGTGACTCCAGACATGTCTTCACCTCCAAGACCACGTAACACCTCGACACGATGTCATCAGCATTCAAATATCGTCGGTGAAGGAGGCGGAGCCAGAACAAAAACAAGCACACAGACCAATCAAATGTATTCATGAAGAAAAGTTGAGTCTCACTGACTTTGCAGTTTGTCCACGGTCACCTCAGATGACCTCAAGTCAACCTGTCAACCACACACACACACACACTTACTTCTTTTAATGTCTTAGTGAGGACATCTGCTTGGCATAATGCTTTCCCAAGCTGCTAACCTTAACCATCAATGAATGCTAACCATAACCTAACCATAACCTAACTGTGACCCTGACACTAAGACCACATTTTGAGTCTCAAACATGTCTTCAAACTCGTGGGGACGGGCACTTTGTCCCCATATGTGACTGTTGGTCCCCACAAGTATAGTAGCATGACAATTTTTGGTCCCCACAAAGATATGTAGACATGGTATACACACACACACACACACACACACACACACACACACACACACACACACACACACACACAAATATAAATAAACCAATGAGAGGTCTGTGAGGCCGGTTCAGAAAGCGCGTGTGTGTTTGTTTCTTGACAAAGAGGCCTATTAGTAAGATCGATGCTCAGGAGCTGTCATCTGCCTGCCAACACACACACTAACACACACACTAACACACACACTAACACACACACTAACACACACACTAACACACACACTAACACACACAATTATAATTCCATTAGGGTTTTTCTAAGGCAGTAATCGAAGGGCCTTGTTGGCTGATATTCAGAGATGTAATCCCCACGGATTCAGCTTACACACACACACACACACACACACACACACTGATGGTGAGAGCAGATTTCACTGATTGTGTGCGATGTGATGAAGAGTCAGAGAACCTGACATTAAATTCATTTATATAAAAGTGTGCGTCTCGCACTCTTCAGACAAAAAACAGCGAGCTTGAGTCTGATTTCAGGGGTCACATGACCACTAACCACTTCTGCTGACAGTAATGGAGCATTATAATCAGCTGACTCTACAGTGTGGCCCTCTTTCCTGTACTTTCAAAATAAGAGCAAGGAGCTTGCCAGTAACTAAACAACACTATAGTGAACTCACTAGGTGTTTCAAATCTGTGGGTCTATTTTCTGCAGTGGAGTGATTCAGATGTGAAGCTTTACAGCATAATAAACTACAGCTCGCTGTGTGTTGACTCAGTAACAGGTAAAATGCTTATCAGCCTGAACAGGACTGATGACAACCTGCAGCTCAGACCTCAGCGAGCTTCACGTATCAGAGACAAACCATGAAGTTTGTTTTTCATATGAGCGTTTGAGAGACGAGACGGCAGATCAGATTGAAACACTTGTTCCTTCGACATGCAGAGTAACACAAGCTCAGACAGGCGGCCTGTGAACAGATGCAGCGGCAGCAGAAAGTTTAAAGGGTTAAACTGCGCACTGAGAGCCAAGAGTCCTCCTGCTGCCCTCTACAGGCCGCCGCGCAAATTACAAGCATTAACACTGAAGCGCTGGCCGGTGCAGCTGTTTGTTTGTTTGTCTCTTTAAAGCAGAGGTCAGAGGTCACCTCATCTAAAGGTTCATCCTCCGGGAGCAGCAGTGGGATCATTTCATATTCACGTCATCAGATCTAGATTTTCTTTGGTTTTTTGGTCCAGATGAAATGTTGTAAAGTTGATTAGCGTAATTAATCATCAATCAGCTGTTTAATGATTATCGATTGCTAATTACATTTAAACAAATGAGTATGAAATGATACGGATATTAATTAAAGTAATTACTGGTATTTTTATCATCATAATAAACAGGGTCATAGTTTAATATGGTGCGTGTAACACAGCTGTACTTCACCGTGATTCGGGCACGCGCACAGACTTTACGAGAGTCTGGCACTGGACCTGGGCACGCGCTGGAATGACTGGCGCTTTTATTGTGTTAAATTACGAACAGGCGTCTTTTATTTTGTAAAATAACCTCTGCTTGCTGCAAAGCAAAGAAACAGCGTGAGGGTACCTCGGAGGCATGAAGGTCCAGCAGCCGGTGAGACCCCGCTGAGCTCCGCTCGTCCCTCCCTCCCTCGGTCGGTCTTTCTCCGGTGTTCCTGCTGCTTACACGGCCGCTCCGGACGCATTGGATCTGCCAGCCTCCAGCAGCTTCCTCCACCTCCTCCTTCAAGCACAGTCAAAGCGAGTTTCCCAACACGGTTTAACGGCAATGCTGGCGGCGCTCCGGAGCCTCACTGACCTACTTGGCCAAGTTTTACACACCAAAAAGCGAAAAAAAATCAAAGACACAATCCAGCATATGTCCGGCCGGGACCGATCCCCGCGTCCACTTCACAGGTCACAGCGCAGGCCACGGGAGGTGAGAGGTGCGATCCGCTAGTTTGGAGATGAGCTCCGGGCGGCGCGCAGTCAGCTCGACCCCAACTGCTGCTGGACCGAGGAGGAGGAGAGAGGGGGGGAGGCAGGGAGGGAGAGAGGGAGGTCCGAAAACCATGGGAGAGAGAGAGAGAGAGAGAGAGAGCGTCCAGCTGTTTACAGCAGAACAAAACTCTTTCTAAGAAGCAGCTTCAGTCTGGAATGTGCCTCTAATCCCAGAGATTTACCCGTTTGGACCAGAAATTCTTTGATGGTGACATTTGGAAAGAAAGCGAGCTTCCAGTTACCCCTGAGCTGCTTCACAGCAGAGTTCAGAGGTTATTCTGCAAAAAGGTGTGCAAAAGTATGACTGATAGCACGATTTATGACAGATGTCCTACAGAAAGACCATGAAGGGACAAAAAATGACAATAAACAGCAGAAAAAGCTCCCAAATGAAACAAAAGAAGGTGCAAAACCATAAAAATGAGCAAAGGAGACAAGAAATGGTCCCAAAGGAGCGTGAAACATGCAGAGTGACTGAAAATGACTACAGAACGACACAAAACTATCCACATGAGACACACATTACTACACACACACACAAAACAAGTATTTAAAGTGAGACGTAAAAGTACCACAGAGGCATAAAAGGACAGCAGAGACACAAAAAGATCCATAAAATGCTCCGAACACGACACGAAAGCACAGAAAGACTCAGTTCCTTCTTTGGTGAGGAAACACTGAGAGTCACGCAGCGTCCACACACAGACGTGACAAATGCAACAACACATTCAGCTGAACATTTACACACGACCTGTGTGTGCGTGTGCTCGGAAACAAAAGACTTTCACATAATCATGAGAAAAATCACAAGTTTACCACAGACGAGTGGGTAAAAGAGCAGCTCAGGTCATTTCTGGATTTTCCATAGTTCATAACTCCTGCTGACTGCAGTCTACACCAACAAAGACATGAACAACACACATGGAAACACTGGAAATCCCTTTTGCCACAACATCGTGAACGATCCAGATGTGCAGATGTTGATGACACAAGCTTCACCTGAGCCCAGCTCACGCGTGGAAAACATGAACTGTTTTGTAATTGTGTTTGTGTCTGTCAGTCAGACAGTCTACAGGCGGTCACCGTGGTAACCATAGGTGTAAATCGCCTCATCTTCAGGCAGGGCGATGAGAGCAGCGAGGCCGGCCCTGTTCCCCCCTGCAGGGCAGCTTGTCAGGGGCAGGATGTGACTGAGGAGCAGCTCATTGGACGCTGGAGGTGGTGGAAATGAGCCTCCAGGTGTTTTCCCTGTAAAACTGCACAGAGAGTGAATCAGCTCTCAGATGTGCGTTACACACACACTCATGTGACACATGCAGGCCTCATATGGAAGCACTTTGTGTCATTTTTCAGACGTCTGAGCGGCGATTCATAACGATTACAGCTGCGGGAATAAACATCCTCGGGTGACTCTGGGATTCATTCCTGAGGACTTAGTTTAGTGAGAGATTTTATACTAATCACTGAATGCAAGTCATTAAAATCAACGAAAATCAATATGTAAATATTTTTGTGCTTGTGCATGTTTTTCTGTTGAAAGCCGCACGCAGAGCAGCGCTTGAGTTTTAAAGGGCTGAGTCAAACCATCAGCATCATTCTGCCCTGCAGCCACTACAAGCACCAAAGGCTGCAGTTCCTCTGACGTCCAGCAGGGGCAGCGGTGAGTCCGTCTCTGCAGACTCACATGTTAATACTTTTCAGCACAAATAAACAAGTTCACACAAACTTTTTAATTTTTACTATAACTCACATGTTTGAAACCTAAGGTTTGCATTATTGTTCAGGAGTGGGGGGGTCGACAGTCGGATGGTGCTGCCGATGCAGACGCTGTACCGGTCTGTCATGGTGAAGATCTCGATTTAAAGGTCTTTCTCCATCCCTACCCCACCAATGGTCACGAGCTCTGGGTAGTGACCAAGAGCTTCTTTTGAAGGGGGGCTGGCCTCTCCCTTAGAAATAAGCGATGAGGAGTTTGACCATCCGGGGCTCAGAGTAGAGCCGCTGCTCCTCCACATCGAAAGGAGCCCGTTGAGCTGGTTCAGGCATCTGACAAGGAGTGAGGTGTTCCGGGCATGCCCCACTGGGAGGAGGCCCAGGGCAGACTCGGGACACGCTGGAGAGATTATATCTCGTGTCTATAGCTCGTGTTTTAAAAGTCATCCAGCAGACCGGACTGGTGTCACGGTGGGACCGATTCTGGCCCCTGGGCCTCATCTTTAATACGCCTGCTCTAAAGCATGCAGAACTAAAACATAATCTATAAACATCGTGTCATATACAGTGACTGGTTTGGCACTGCCGATGGAGACCACAAACTCATCAGTAAAGTGTTTACAGAGGTCATAGGTCAGGTAAACCATGGGCTAATTCAGGGGTGGGCAATCTCAGTCCACGAGGGCCGGTGTCCTGCAGGTTTTAGATCTCACCCTGGGTCAACACACCTGAATCACATGATTAGTTCATTACCAGGCCTCTGGAGGACTTCAGGACATGTTGACGAGCTAATTTAGCCATTTAAATCAGCTGTGATGGTTCGAGGACACTAAAACCTGCAGGGACACTGGTCCTCGTGGACTGAGATTGCCCACCCGTGGGCTAATTACTTCATTGACTTCCAAACAACCAGAGGAGTCGCCCCCTGCTGGACAGAAGAAAGACTGCAGGTGTTGATCTGAAATACTTTGAAATGTGCAACAGAAGCTAATATTAGCTTAGAAATGACAGTCTTCATGAAGTGTTCCTGAATATCGTGTGACTGGGTTATGATGACAGATGCAGTAAATATGTGGTGGGTTTATATTTAATTTAAATCCACGGCTGCTGGAAAGTTTGTGAATTTCCCTAAAAATGTACTCGTTGTTGTTAAATTATTGGTGATGTAGAAGAAACAGACGTTTGTTACCACATCTGTTCCCTCTGAAGGACCAGGCAGAGATTTATACTGGACAAACACAACCCGAGGATACACACACACACACACACTGGAATGCTGTCTGAAAAACAGAAGCAGATGTAAGAAAGTGTGAACACTAAAAATATATAGACACACACACACAGTGGGGGTAAACAGAGCTGGTCGGCTGGCACCGTCCTGTCACTGTTATTCCAAACTCAGACATTCCACAACTCACTTTCCTCCCAACAATTACCCTCCAGACTGTGTGTGTGTGTGTGTGTGTGTGTGCACGCAAGCAGCAGAGGTCAGGAGGTCATCGGCAAACAAAAGGAAAAGGACGACGGCTCTAAACTCTGACACTCGGGGTCCTTTCAGCAGCCCTGACGGTTCGAACACAAACAGGAAGTGAAAACGTGTTTTATGATTCAGTTTCACACAGTAAGGCGGGCTGACTGCACACACCTGGATGTCTTATTTTACACCTGGATGTTGCCGGTTTGGTGCTCAGTCTGAAGAAAGTTACAGCTGAGCACGGTGAATCGATCGATGTCTCCAGTTTTAAAATCTGTGCTCTCGACACAGGCCGAATAAAAGCGACCCAGTAGCATGTAGCACTGTCTCCACTGCTGCACAAACTTCTGCCTATGAAATATTAGCATGAAGAATGTGAGCCCAAAACCTACAACAGCCAGCAGTGACTCTGTCCCCACAGACTCAGACATGTTAACACGTTGCAGAAATAATCATATTTGTGATTCAAAGTCTTAAAACTTATTTTCTTTATTCTTGCTGTAAATTTTCAACAAAGTCCAAATCCAGAAAAATCTGTCGTTTATTAACAGTCATCTGTGTCCCTGGTCACTCCTGGTTTTAGTTGCACTGTTGTTTCTGGAGCCAGAAGTGATAGAATTTAGAAACGTGCTAGCAGCTAATACAAGCTAACGCATAGCTAGGCGCATGCTAATCAGCAACACCCAAATACAATCAGAGAATTTCACAGAGACTGGAGCTCACACGTCACGGTTAAATTGTTACTAAATTAACCTCACAGTCGTCAAATTATTGATCAGATGATGTCATTAAAAAGGCTCCAACAGCACAAACACAGGCCGGACGTCGCTGAGGTGAAGCCTAGCAGACAGCTAGCAGCTACAGCTAATGTCGATTTTATGAAGTGGGAATTATTTTTGTATCAGGCTGTAAACATGTTTATTTCTGCTGTAAAGTTGGACTCTGTAACATGCCAGTCTGTGGGGTCTGACTCACCGCTGGAGCCTCAACTGCCCATTAGAGGAAGTTCAGTTTTAGTACTTCCTTGTTGGTTGCAAAGTCACACGTTTTCCTGGATTTACTCCTTACACACACAAACACACAGACACACACTTAATTTCCCATTTGCTGGACAAAACTTTCATCACCACACCTGTAATTATTTATAGGAGCGACTGCAGGGACTTGTCTGCAGAAAGCTACGCGTGCACCCGAGGCAGCAGACTTCAAAGATACACATCAACAAATCAGCTGTTTCCAGCTGTCAGTGCCCACAACTTATCATCAGTCAATCAGAGTATAATCAATTAATAAAAGCTCATAATTTATGAGGACGTTTTTCTCGTAGGTGGTCTTTAAAGAGAATGCAGAATTATGGCTCTTCCACACCTGGAAGCTACATCCTGTGCATCCCGCTCTTCCTCATCATCTGTGTCTTTTTCTAAGAGCTGCACTGACAGACGGGGAGTTCATCCACGTCCTGGAGGATGTTCCACGCCATCACACCGGTGTCAGCAGGTACTGAGCGCTGCTAACAAGCACAGCAGCTGTCTGATGTTAGCCTAATGCCTCCCAGACCGCAAACCGTGCTCTGCTGGCTGATCAAGTCTCTGTGCGAGCTCGGCGGCGTTTCCACAGTTATGCGGCAGTGAAATCTGAGCAGACTACTTTTTTCCTCCCAGCTCCACCAAGCTGTGGACAGAGACCGGAGAGGATGGCGTTCAGAAAACCTCTGCAGCTGGATTTGAAGCAGAGAGCTCGCTGTGGTTAGGCGGTGATGTCCGCCTCACCACAGAAGCTGTCGGGCTTTACCTGCAGCCTCACTGGATCATCTGGAGGCTCAGCGTGAGCGACACCTGCACTCCTGTCAGAGTCTCTGAGCTTTTTCAGATCCTGGTGAGGTCACAGAGAACCGTCGTGTCCTGGTTTCACGTCTTGGCTGTTTCCTGCATGCCGGATCAGCTAACAGCCTCGTATGAAGTCACCGGAGCGCACACCGATATTCCATCTCTAATAACCGACCACATTTCCACTGCTAATGACACGGCAGCAGCCATCTTGGCTCCGCGCGCTGTCTCATTACAGACTGCAAAACCGATGGCGGCGTGGCGGCACGACCGACCTGCATGTGTGTGTTTGAGAGTGTGTGTGCTGAAGACGGAGGTTTGAAAGCAGGGAGAGTGTTAAAGGCTGCAGGTGTTTTTATAAGAAAGGCAGATTTACGCTGCCGTGCATCGTCTCCGTCGCCTCCGAACTCTTCTGATGATTCGAGCGTCATCGTTTCTTCTGTAACTGTCAACGCCGCTCGAGCAGGAAAGAGGAAAGAAAACTGGAAAAAAAACCCAACCCCAGTCCCCAGAGATGACGGGATTTAGTCATGTGCAAACAGGAACTGCACAGACTCTGTGAGAGCCTCATGATTCAGCAGCAATAATATGAGGAGACTGTTTCACTGTGGAGGAGTTTTGGTCCACTCCTCTTCACAGCGTTGCTTCAGTGCATTGATGTGTGCAGCATTTATCCATGCACAGCTCTTTGAGCTCTAGATCTGCTGCTGTACTTGATCTTTGTCCTGCTGATGACACAGTTTGGTCCAAGCTTCAGCTATGGGACAGACGTCCTCATACTGGTGCACAGAGGAGTCCACTCAGTGACTGTGAGGGGCTTAAATCCTCACCCTGCACAGACGCTTGGTGTGAGGTGTCTGTGCAGATATGCTTGGATTTGTGTTTCATGGGCAAACATCTCCAGCCTGGTCTGTAAAAAGGGACGTAGAAGCTTTGCAAACCTCAGCTGTGCTGCCATGAACTTTGACCTGCTACCTGAGCCCTGGACAGTCTGGATGGAGCTCTTAGGTTTTTTGCACGGTCTGACCACAAACTCACAAAAGCTTTGCTTTTATAAAGTTTTGCTGATGATTAATTAATCAGGCGCATCAGCAGCACCTGGCTGCCTGCAGGAGGGAGACTTCAGCTCTCTGTATCTTAACGTTGAGGCGAGCAGGTCTGTTGTCACTGCTCTACAGTATACTCAGGTTGATAGGGCGTTACTCCTGACATCAATAGCAGCATTTTTGCACAGATGAAGTTCATAACTTGAGTTTTACATTGAGAAAATCACCTGGAGCTCCTGGGCGTGCGTCTGGCGCAGTAATCCTCCGTGTCTGCCTCCCATTACGGCTCACCTGTTGCTCACCGCAGATGTTGGATCGCTAACAACATCGTGTTTTCTCCCAGCAGTGACTGATGAGCTCCAGTTGATGTTTTTGGAGCGTTTTCCTCATATTTGTTGGTGAACAGCAGATTTTCTTCATTATATCTGAATTCTGCTCAGATCGGTTTATGGCCTTTAATTAGCAGAGGAGTGGAGAGGCTTTCTAACCCTGCTGCTTATTACAGACTCACACTGAACGCGTATGTGTGTGAGTGCGGGTTTGGCCTAATCTTTCGGCATCTTTGCCAATAAGCACTTACAGCTGTGGTATGTAGAGTCTGCGTCCTTGTGAGGACCGCGGTGACTTCCAGATTTCCAGAGGGCTGCTGGAGAGCGAAGGGTGGCTTCAGGTTAGGGTTTGTAATCAGCTTGGATACCTGGGAACACACGTGTGTCAGTGTGGGTCCTCACAAAGACAGAAATACAAACATATATGTGTGTGTGCTTGTGACCTAAATGTTGGTTGCGTTGCGGTCTCTGGACCTCTTCAAGGGTGCGCGAGCCTCGACACCACAAGCACACAAGCAGCGCCTCAGCCAAGAGAGAGGGAGGCAGGACGGGAGAGGATGGTCGCCAAAAGGAACGAAGCTTTTCAGAGAGTCTTTGTGTCGACAGAGAAAACAGCAGAAGATACGTGGGGGAAACCTTCTCCTTTCTTTTCTCTCAAAAGACAAAAGTTAAAGACGATGTGGAGAAGATGGAAAAAACAAAAAATTAACATGAGAGGAAAATGAAAAAGAAGAAGTTACAGGAGAGAAAAGCCAGAAAACCAAAGTGAAGAAAATCAGACAAAGAGAGGAACAAATAAAAAACACAACAGATGTTTTTAATTTCATCCTTTCTGCTGAGCTTTTAGTATTTTCTTCCTTTTCTCTTGTTTAAACGAGCCTTCAGGAGCATCTGCTGGCTCAAACCCTTCAAAGCTTTCCTGCTGTGAGACATGTTAATACGGCAAACAGGAGGCGCACCGAGAAGGTGACTCTGGGGGGACTCGAACCCACAACCCACAGCCTGACGTCATCATTTTCTTTTCTGTCCCTCGTTCACAGATTTGGCTCCAGCCATTCTCCTCCATCTCTCTCCTCCTTCTTGTCCCAGCACAGCAGGCGTCCACCCTTCACTTCTGACCCTCTTTAACGTGTCAATGACCAGGAGGACGAAAGGAAGTGACCTCAGCCCGCAATGTGTGTTCAACAGCCTTGAAGGGTCAGCTGTGGTGAGAAAAGTGGTTTGTTTTTTATATGTGGTTCGAGAAAACGTCTCTGCCTGCGCACGCTGCAGTGCTCTTCAGATAAAAACATGTGCCGTGCTTCATTAGTCTACGGGAATTCTCTAAAAAGGAAATCTTCAAAATATTTAAACATCACATGTGTATTTAAGTGGAAATTCAATCCTTTTCAGGTATGAGCTCCAGCAGATTGAAATTCAAGGATGCTTGGAGGCAGCTGAGGTGGTCTGGGTCTCTGACCACGATGAGGTATCCTGGGCATGTCCTACCAGGAGGAGGCCCGGGGCAGAACCAGTACAGGCGGGAGTCATTACACCTCTCAGCAGGCCTGGGAATGCCTCGGTGTTCCCCCAGGTGAGCTGCAGATGGTGACGGGGAGAGGGAGGCCAAGTCTTCTCTGGTCAGGCGGCGTCCCGTGCAACCCGGCCCAGATAAGCAGCAGAAAATGGGCGTACAGAGAGTTTGAACGTGTGATCTAATACGTAATATCTACCCAACAAAGATGGCGGCTGCAGCAGAAGAAAAAAAGATAGACTAAAATATTTAGTGTTTATTGCCTCAAATCAAAAATCTGAGAGCTGCAGACTGAAACTTTGAGAAGTGCTGCTGAGCTCCAAACGCTGCAGACAGACCGTGAGGAGCTTCAAAGTCGGGACTGAAAACTGCTGTAAAAGAGTTTGTGAGCTGAAGAACGAGCCTGTGCACGAGCAGCAGCAGTGTATGCAGAAACTCCTGCGCTGGTTATTAATGCGATCGCTGACCGCTGATCTGAGATAATCACAACCTCTGATTCCGAGCAATGCTCCTATAACACAGGCACGCCAACTGTGTGTGTGTGTGTGTGTGTGTGTGTGTGTGTGTGTGAACAGTCATGTTGTGGGAACATAAATCTGGTTACACACTCTCGTATTTGAGGAAAAAAAGTCGCCAAATGCAAATCATTTAGTTTCCAGTGTTTTTAAGGTGAGGGTCACAGCTCTGAGTGGAAACACGACTGTGTAGTCGTGCTTAGTCATGTCTGCAGTTTCAGCAGTGGGGGAACACACACCAAGGTTATTATCGTTAACGAAAACGAACGAAATAACGAAAACTAGAAGTGAAAAGACATTTTCATTAACGGAAATTTAAAAAAAAAAAGGAAAACTAACTAAAACAGTAATGAGTGTTCATAAAACTAACTAAAATTAACTGAATTTATAGCAAAAATGTGTTTAGTTTCATTGATGTGTGCGTGTCCTACAATAGTCGAGGGTGAAGATGAAGTTTAGTTTCCAGATTTTTCTCTTGCTGTGTCTCATTATGCCAGCAGGTGGCAGCACGTTAGTCGAGTCGTCTGTGTTGTTGCTCCGCCCACGCGCAGAATCATGTCAGGAAAAGTCGGGAGAAAGCGCCAGAGTCCTATTTGGGATTACTTTGAATATGACTGTGTTTTGGATAAAGCAAGTGTCTTGTGTCTTGTAGTGGAAAGAGACAAATTATGAGGGACATTTCTAAAGGGAAAAAATCCCACAAACCTTAAAGTGCACTTGAAAAGCTCACACCAGAAGGCTAACCTAGCTTAGCTTGAGAAGGGAGCACACTCAACCCTCATCCCCAGAAACAGAAGCTAACCCCAGACCTCGATGGTCTGACTCATGCTCTGTGGGCTGCGTCGGCCAGTGATCAGTGAATTTACCAACGCTTACCTCGAGACAGTACTGAGGCTGGAATCCAACAGAGAAGGATCGCTTTAATGCAACAGCCACAACGTTTCTGAGCTCCACGGTGCAAAGATGATCCAGTTTGACACTGAGCTAATAAATCATGTGTAGACTGCACGGTTTGAACTCTAACGTCTCCTCCAGCATCAAAGTATTTACAAGATGTTAAAGAATATACAAAATAGATAAATAAATAAATGTTTGTCTCAAATTTTAAAGTGACTGAAGAAGAGCCAAACGCTGCAGGCAGATCGTGAGCTGTTAGCGAGCTGAAAAACGAGTCTGTGCATGAACAGCAGCAGTTTATTAATGCGCCACACGTGCAGTTACATCACTGAACCCAGCTGTCACTCATCTGAGGTGATCACAGCATGTGTGTGTGTGTGTGTGTGTGTGTGTGTACCATAAATCATTACAGTTTATGGTCTCATATTTAAAGTGAAGGTAAGGCTCAGAGTTATGAGTCTCCAGGAAATGAGTGGAAACACGACTGTTTATGATCATCCTGTGTTTATTCATGTCTGCTGTTTCAGGCCGGGGGGCGCATTGACACACACACACACACACACACACACACACACACACACACACACACACACACACACACACAATGACAGGAGGACGATGTCATTAAAACCTCTTTCTCACTCAGTCAATATGAAAACATGAAAACATGCAGAGACGGTAATGACAGGTGAGCTGCGAGGCGATTGGCTGGAAGGATCAGACTGGTTTCTAATCACACGTGTGCAGATTACAGAGCAGCTGCTAACGTGTGACGCTGACTTTATAATAGACAAAGATCACAAAGCTCGCTCAGCACAATCGGCTGTGTCATCATCACACGCCGAGGATGATGTAACCCGACTGCGCCGGTGGCTTTTATTGTGAAACAGACGCATTAGATTTCACCAAGACTAAACAGTTCTGGAAACTACCCACCGGGGAAGACCCCTGGAAACACCCCACCCCACAAAGCCCACTTAAAACATGTTGAAATGAGATGTAAACGGCACGGAGATGTGGTTTAAAAAACCCAAACACATCTCGTTCAGTTTGGCTGAAAAGGCCAAATCGTGAACTTCCCCTAAGAGCCGGCTTGCTGAGCCCGAGTCCTTCAGCCTTTCAGCAATACTGCACCACCCACATACGCAGGAACAATATGTAATATGAGCCTGTAGAAACTCACCATGCAGCACACCGTGAGACATCTCCACTCCTCCAATCACAGAGCTGATGATGCTTGATTTATATATCGTATAAACCAATGACATCGCATAACGTCTGGTGAAAATCTCACAGATGGACTACAAAGAGCTGCTCCTGTTGTTTTAGGCAGGCAGTATGAACACGGACGTCCAGCTGAACAAATCGCTTCACCACTGAGGTTCAAAACAATAAAGTTTAACAGTTACAGTGGTGACACGAAGCCCTGCTTGAACTTTGACCTTCACAAAGCTGTCACCCCCTCCATAAACCGCGTGCTGGGTGTAACACTTTCAATAACACAGCACTGTACTACATTCACTTACATTTGTGTCGATATTTGAGTTACAAAGGTTCTTCAGCTGTGTGCACGACGGGCAGATCGAAAACCTCAAACAAATAATTCAGATACCGCCTGTCTTCTCCGCCCGCCTTTTCTCACCCCAGCCGGTCGCAGCAGATGGCCCCGCCCCTCCCTGAGCCTGGTTCTGTCGGAGGTTACTTCCTGTTAAAAGGGAGTTTTTCCTTCCCGCTGTCACCAAAGTGCTGCTCACAGCGGGTCATATGATTGTTGGGTTTTTCTCAGTATGTGTTATTGTAGGGATGGATGGTGTCTCCTTTCCGTTTTATGGAGGACGCTCAAATGCATCCTCTTGTGAAAGGAGGTAATAAAGGAAGCATTGAAAGACCTTTCCTTGGTATTTAGACAATCTGCTCTTATGGCTGTGATAGAGATACTCATGGGTCACTTCAGAAGAATCAAAGCTCTTCACATGCTGAGAAAGTGTCATCAACAGCATGAAAGATGGACGTACCCGATGTGACATCGCCCACTGGTTTGCGTCCCGTTCCAAAGCCTGGAGACGACCGTTTTCACCGTTACCATGTCCTGTAACCAGACCTCATTCCTCACAAATGACCAAATTTACATGATGGACTTCATGTTTCAGTATAAACTAAAATAAAGAAATGAAGTCATCAGGAAAGTGTTTGCAGAGGTCAGTGCTGAGGCCTGTTTTCCCACAGTCTTCTATAGGACAGAAAGTCTGTTTGCAGCCACACCTACCACCCCCTGCAGGCCGTCAGAGAGAATGCAGGTTTAGGGCACTTCTGCTCTGGTTTCACTATGTCCACCTTTATAGTCTCTGAAAAGTATCTGCTCTATAGTTGGAGGTAACAGTGTCAGCACTGCAGGAACCACAATGGTCCTCAGCTCCTGCAGTGCTGGCACAGAAGACAGGAAGAACTCCAGCAGTTATGAGAACCATGGAAAGATCCTGCTGCCTCGAGGTACGAGACTCATTTCAATCCCAACAAGCAGATTAGCTTTTTAAATGTGTGAGCGGGGCCACATGTTCGTCTCAGCACGATGACTAACGGCAGCAGCTATCTGTCTGTGGTGACTCAGACGGTTGGTGGACGAGGTCAGACGGTTGGGTCCTCAAGACAAACACACACACTGAAGTATTTTCCATTTCATGGGTTTAATATTTCTCAGGCTTTTTATAGAAAACTGCTGATTCTCCCTCTTATCTCGTTGTCCTCTCCGTCAGCCTCAGCCTCCTCCTTCCTCCATCTCTGTGACCATTTTAAGCTCCTCTGTGAATTATTTCTGTCACAGCGGAGAACTTGTTCTATGAAACATCTCTTCAAACCCACCTGCCCAGTAAATGTGAATCTACAGTCAGCAACCACACAGTTTCCCTGCAGAGCTAACAGAATCTACCAGCTCCTCCAGAGATCGTTAGCAGACGAGTGTCTTTGATGAACAAATGGACCAGAAACAGCAGCTCAGGGGATCAAAGTGACTGCCTGCATGTCCTCTTCAGAAGAACCACAAAGAGAGACTAAAAAGCAAAAAAGGGAGATCTTCAAACACCTGCAAAAGCACCGCAATGACAGATAAAGTGAGAAAGGGAGGATTTATGAGTCCAAAACTACCACAAAGACATCAAGATAACACAAAATAAGCAAAACACGTCCCAAAAAAACTGCAAAAAGCAAGAACGAGGCTGCAAAGTGACACAAGAGAAGATTATGAAAAGAAGCAACCAAAACAGCACAAATATGTAAGTAAATGACAGCAAGGAGAGTGCAATAACCATAGACAGCTGCAAGACAGAGCAGCCATACAAAGGAACAAATACACACTCAGAGATCATGTTCTCCCGGTGCTGCAGACCAAGCTGGTGACTCTAACCTGGCCGTACAGTCGGTTGGGGTCCGTGGCAGCGCCGGGCTGGCCCGGCTCTGCCCCTTTGAGGCCCGTACTGAGGATTTCATCTCTCAATGACATCAAACAGATGGCAGAGCAGAAAAAGCTGTGACAGACTGAGTGTTCAGAGCAGGCTCACAGGGATTACTGTGCATACACTGAGCTCATTACTAGAAACTGTGGCCATGTTTAATATGAACATCCACCAGAGGAGCAGGAGATTTATACGACAGGAAAGAAACGAAAGCAGAAAAGGTCCGCTTTAATGAGGAGGTGCTGGCAGGAGAGGGTGGGTTTACCATTGATCAATGTCATGATCATATCTGGCAAACGGAGTTCCTTAGAGATGGAATCTCCCCATCAAACATGACCCAGATCTCCGTTTCCACAGTTTACTGATTACTTATACAATAAACATGATAGTCGCTGACGTCCTTCATAAATACAAAGTCTGGAGTCATCAACCAGTTCCTGAAAGCAATCAAACTGAGTCAGCCTGAGAGGGATTCTTCTCTGAACCCTTCAAATATCTGTGAAACTGTGAATTCTGCCGCACATGAACAGAGCCCATGAACCCGGAGAGGCCGAGAACGACCGCTGAGCGCTAGCAGAACATCTGCGCGTCGGTGCTGACCATGCAGCCCATGTGGTGCAGTGTGCCTCGTTCACATCTCTGCCACTGCAAGAATTTATAGCTGTGATTTCCCAACTTGATACTGTGATTATCTCAGGAGATAAAAATGCTGCACAATCTGATCGAATGTTTCCTCAAGATAACATAGCTGAAGTCTGAAATCATCACGCTGGGCCCGGCTTCAGGATCCTGAGCACCGACTGATATCCAGGCATGAAGCACACAAAGATGCGGTTTCACAAACAGAGGAGGAGGAGGGGGCACAAAGGATGAGGGGGGGAGGACTGAAACGCGACTGACCTCCAGTGAAAAATTGAAACCAGTTGTGTTTCTGTGTGTTTGTGATGTGATGTGAGAGGAGGCCTGTATTTTTTTAAAGCCGTTCCCACGACACTAAACGACCTCGGGCTCTCTCGCCCTCTCTCTCTCTATAAATGGCTCGTCTGGTGGCGTTTTGGTGACCAGTCAGACTTAAAAAGGACAGAGAGAGCGAGAGGGGAAACTATTCAGAGAATGAGACAGACGGGCGAAAGCGGCCGTTCGGCTGGGTTTAAAGGAAGTTAGGACATGAACTGTTTCTTTCCAGAGGCTTGGGAAGGATTTCAGTCCCCCGTCTGTGTGTGCAGGCCTGCAGGCACGAGGTGGGGGGGCTCAGCTTCCTTAGCACAAAGACAGCTGGCCTGCTTCTGTCCGACACCTGCACAGCTTCCTGAACACGCTGGAGCCGCCGTGCTGGATGAGCCAGGTCTTTGTTCAGCTCTGAAAACAAAAGGTTACGGCCCGCACGTCGCAGCCTCTCATCGACCACGAACAGAACCACAAAAAAACTGTTTATAGCAAAAAGTGACAGCTTGTTTTCCTCAGTGGGAACAAATGACCTGTAAGGGTTTCAAGCTGCCACTTGGGTCCCCGTGTATTTATGTATTTATGTATTTATGCTCCGGCAGAGTGAAAAACTGCAAACGCTGGCCGGACATGCGATGGTTAAACATGTGATTACAATTAGGCAGGAACCAAAATGTCCCAGTATAGGAGTGTACATGGAAACCACTCATTCACATCAAGAGGAACAAAGGCCACGGATCTACTCTGAAACAGAAATATTCTCCTCCAAACTCATCAACACTGTGCAACAGAACCAGAATTTTACCCTCTAACATTTCTGAGTATGAACACGTATGTTACTAATAATCCACACGTCTGTGTTTGTCCAACATCAGCAGAGCAGCAACCAAAGCTGGCACGAACATTTATCTGATACCTTATAACCACATATAACAACAACTAAAACTGAACGATGGTGTAGTACGGACCTTGTGTACACCTTTCATTTTGCCTCATATGCTGCTAAGGCTAACGGTCAGGTGTCTGAGCAAACACCCAACACGCATAGCAGAAACTGGCAACTGACAATTTTCTAACATCAGGATAAAAACACTGCAGATCAGATTTATTATGTTGAGAAAATGTTTAGGATGAGCGACACGAGCACCGATCCAGCTGCAGCTCACAGTCGTGACCATGAAAAGCTCTCTGACTGCTTCGTGTCTTTGTAGCGTGACTGTGACTTTCAGTGATTTAAACTATTCCGTACATGTACCCTGTACGTCCTACATCTTATGTCTCATTACTGAAGAAGGGGAAAAAGCCAAACCATTAAAGTCAAGTTGGCTTTGGTCCATGAAACATTTGTGCCCAGGGTCTGTAACTTGATGAGCCAGACATGGCTAACTGCATGGAACAAAGATTTGGAAACTGAAATCTGACCACAGACCAAACGTTGCTGGATGAAGCAAACAGCTTCGAACTTTCCATCAGAAAAAGTCTGAAGAGCAAACTGTTTACTTCTTAGACTTAGCATAAGATTCTGATTGTACAGCAGGTCGATCTGAGCAGTTGTTTAAAGGTACAGTGTGCAAAATCTCATCGCTAGATGTCAGCAGATTACAGATGGTAATCAAGTGAGTTCTGTTTTCTTAACTCTCCTAATTCATTTTAGCTACAGTGGACAATGTAGGACAAATAATCTGTAGTGAGTATAGTCTGTCAGTCCACTGTTTACCTCAGCTGTTAATGGGGCCACGTCCATTTCCTCTGAAAGAAGCTGTAAAACTTTGTGAAATGAGTCTGATACGAGTCGATGAATCACTACAGCTCATTTCTCTCCAATGACAGCGATGCTGAGGAGATCCATCCATCCATTCGCTTCTGCTTATCCTTTTCAGGGTCGCTGAAGCCTATCCCAGCTGTCATAGGGAGAGAGGCGGGGTACACCCTGACATCGTTTGAGGATATCCTGAACTTAGCTGTTAGCATATCTTATGTGCTTTTCACTTTTTAAACAGCTGTTAGCTACTCTTAGCCTCTCATAGCTGCTGTTAGCCCTTAATAGCCACTGTTAGCCTTTTTAACAGTTGTTAGCTACTGTTAACCTCTGCTAGCTGCTGTTAGCCTCTGTTAGCTACAGTTGGCTGGAACTCTCCCACAGTCTGTCTTTGTCCTGTCTTCATACACTGACGTCTAATCAGTCGGCAGATGGCCACGCCTCCCTGAGCCTGGTTCTGCTAGAGGTTCCTTCCTGTTAAAAGGGAGTTTTCCTTCCCTCTTTTGCCAAAGCACTTGCTCATAGTGAAAAACTGAATTGAACTGAATTATTGAAACTCTTTTAAATGGTTCAAACATTGTTGGACTCTTAGTGAATAAACTGTCACACGATGTGAGGATATTATCAAACTGTTTATCAGAGGAAAAAGTGTGTTTTTTGACTTATTTAGGAGATGAGCCTGATCTTTAAATCAAAATAAACTAATAATGTATACCGTGTATATGGTTGGTCTCTAACCACATAAACAAAATCTAGTTGGACAAAAGAGCTAGCGCTAATGTTCCCCCTCGTCAGATTCCAGAAACAACCAGATATTCGTCATGGTTACTCAGTCCATCTTTCACATACATACTACTGTATCTTAATAACTGTACTGTTCCCACAGTGCACCGACACCTCTGTCCTCCTCCCTGTTGCTCAGGTGATGTCAGTGATGGGGGATGACTGGTCTCCCTGTTTCAGAACAAAAACCCAGCTGACTCACTGCACAACCTTCACCGTGTGTGTGTGTTTAGCTCCATATCTGGGAAGTGAGCTAATATCAGTCTTCAGGGTCTAATTTTAAAGTAGTGTGTTTTATTGCAACACCAAGGACGCAGTGAGCCCATACAGTCTCCCTCTCACACTCAGTCCTGATGTTTCCTATTCGGTGGGTCCACAGAGACCCAAGCCGGGCCGCACTCAGCCAGCTGGACCCAGAAATCACCAGGAATCATCCACGGCTGATGAATTCATCATGGAAAAAAATCAGTCTGACAACAACAGACGCCTCAAAGCACTTTCTATTGTAAGGTAAAGACCGTAAAATATTACAGAGAAACCACAACAATTAGACAACCTTCATTAGTGAATACTTGGTGACAGTGGGAAGGAAAAACTACCTTTTAACAGAAAGAAACCTCCAGCAGAGACTGGTCGAGGGTGAAGGGAGGAAGACAGAACAAAGACACGCTGTGGAAGAGAGCCAGAGATAATAATAAGTAATGATTAAATGCAGAGATGTGTATAAACACATAGTGAGTAAAGAAGAAACACCCAGTGCATCATGGGAATCCCCGGCAGCCTACGTCTATTGCAGCATAACTAAGGGAGGATTCAGGGTCACCTGGTCCAGCCCTAACTATATGCTTTAGCAAAAAGGAAAGTTTGAAGCCTAATCTTGAAAGTAGAGATAGTGTCTGTCTCCTGAATCCAAACTGGAAGCTGGTTCCACAGAAGAGGGGCCTGAAAACTGAAGGCTCTGCCTCCCATTCTACTTTTAAATACTCTAGGAACAACAAGTAGGCCTGCAGAGCGAGAGCGAAGTGCTCTAATAGGGTGATATGGTACTACAAGGTCATTGAGATAAGATGGGGCCTGATTATTTAAGACCTTGTATGTGAGGAGCAGGATTTTGAATTCTGGAGTTAACAGGAAGCCAAAACAGGAGAAATCTGCTCTCTCTTTCTAGTCCCTGTGAGTGTATGAATGTAGACAGACTTGTAACTGATCTCAGGTCAGCAGGTGGCTTGTTCCCGTTAGCGAGCTGGTTATCAGTGCCATCATCGCTGCTGCTGAATCTCCACCCACTGAATGAAGCATGTTTGGTGCTCCTTCCTTCACAACCAGCGCATCTCTGCAGCCGTCCTTACTGTGGAGAGTTTGTCGGCCATTGTTGCCTTTAATATTTTTTATTTTGTTCTGACCTGATTAAAGCCCGTGTCCATGTTGAAGCCTCCATTTAACACAAAAGAATAAACTATTATTATTTTATCAGATCAGAGTTTGTTTTTTTTCTTTGAGGCCTTTATTTCATTTAACGACCGTCCCAACTGCAGCAGCTGCAGCTCCAAGTGCAAACAGCAGGACGCTGTCGCCAGGCAGATCCTCGGCTCGTACCCTGTTACCAAGCCCCACTGCAACTGTTGGCCCCGGCCTCTGCCCACTGTCTCCACAGTGCATATTTGAAATGGTGAGGCAGGGAGGAGCATGGCAGAACACATGGCTGTGCACTCTCTGTTATCAGCTCACATGTCCTCATAAAGCACAGTTTTAACTCAGAGCCTCCTGATTTGGGTGAACTGCCTTCAGAAAACTTTGACTCGACTCCAGGATCAAATATTTAAGCTCAGAGGCTGAAAAACGGAGCAAAGCACCAAACCTGCAGTTCTTCTAATGTCCACCGGAGGCTCCAGCAGTGAGTCCGTCAGTGTTTACTGGGCCTGTGTCCTGTCTGTTCGCTGTCAGCATCATGTGACAAGCAGCTCATATCTGCTGAGGTGTCCACAGCTGTCTGGGCATCTCCGACTTTGTTAGCGACATTTCTGCGATTCCGGAGAACGAGAGGGAATTTCAGAGGTGACAGCAGCTCATAGTTTGTTCTACAGAGACACGGACGCGCATCTGCTGGATGTGAAAGGCCTTCAGCGTGTGCAACAATCTGCTGACAGATGTCAGCTGTGCCTCTCTGTGTCTGTTATCACTGCTGTGGCTGTCCACATGAGCCAAACCCCCAAAACTCCAACAGCCACCATCAAGATCGCTGCCTGTGATTGGTGTTCCATGGGTGACACAGACTTTTGAATCACTTTATTCAGGAAATTCACAACCGTGGGATAAATAAAGTCCATCCTTCATCATTGTCCTCACCTGTGTATCCGTTTCATGGCACAGGTTGGAGCCTATCCCAGCCTTCAGTGGGTGAGAGGTGAAGTTCACTGTGGACAAGTGTTCAGTCCGTGACAGGATGGACAGATGAATTGTGTAGGAAAGGAACATTTTCCACCATCTTAAAATAAGCATTTTTTAGTTTAAAAAGCTGAAATAGTTACAAATGTATCCAAATATTAAAGCTACAAATGAGGATACATCTGCAGTACTGTAGAAGTGTTCTTACTGGAGGCAGATGACGTCATAACCTACAAATAGCTGTTCTCAGCTTTAATCCGTATATTACATGTTTGTTTATAATATCAGCATTAGCCATGTATTATCAGTGAGACGCCATCTTTAATGACGTCTCCTGTAGGCAGCTCGGTCCTCGTGTCTTCACGCACGTCTCCTGAATGTTTTAGTCTAAATGACGCGTTTCGATTACGTTTCGTACGCTAACAGAAATGCAGAGAGATTTTTAGAGACAAGCTTTATTTTCACTCTTTAATGTTCAGTCTGTAATCTGTATTGGCCACCGTGAGGCTTGTTTAACCATTATTATAAGCTGCTGTAGATAATTTCATACGTGCAGTCAGAAGGTCAGGCCCTGGATCCACTCCATCAGGTCAGGAATGTGAACGGCTGCAGGAGCTCCATCCTCCTGCTTACAGTATCGTAGGGAGATTGTTTTTAATCTTAAACTACCAAAAAACTTTCATTTGTTCACAGAAAATGATAAAAATGATGTCAGCACTCAGGACCAAATCCTGCAGTTCCTCTGATGTCCACCAGAGACTTCAAAAGGACAAACATGTTTATGATGTTTGGTCTCCAATGTTAACTTCACCTTTAAAACTCAACTTAAATTGTATTAAAGCCTAACGTTTGCGTTATTAGAGGTGTGGCCTCTGACAGGTGGATGGGGACACAGGTAGCTCTAGCTGCTAGCTGTGTGCTAGGCGTCACCTCAGCTAACTGGAGTCCCTGAACTGGACCTGTGGACCGTGTTTGTGCTGTTGGAGCCTTTTTAATGACATCATCTGATCAAAAATATGGCTGCTGTGAGGTTACTGTAGTAACAGACCATTTATGGTTGGCTGGTACTAGCAGGAGCTTGCTAGCCAGGCTGAGTAGCATTAGCTAATAGCATATGCGCTTAAATCAGTTACCGTCACTGTGTCGGTGATTTGGGAACAGTCTGTGGTAACAACT
Organism: Maylandia zebra; assembly: GCF_041146795.1. NCBI lineage: Eukaryota > Metazoa > Chordata > Actinopteri > Cichliformes > Cichlidae > Maylandia > Maylandia zebra. The sequence continues at coordinate 39,002,708 of NC_135180.1, read as the reverse complement.
ACAAACACTGACTTTGAGCGCTATATAAATACAGGCCATTTACCATTTACTGACTAAGCTACAGAAACCAGAGGTAAGTTTATTCATACTTAAAAGCCTTATTTGTCTGTTATACTGTTTCTTTTAGTCCTGGTTCCAAGGCTCCTCCTTTTCCAGGGTCCATTTTCCTTTGGAGATATTCAGTTGTCCTTCTGCTTCAAGGTAAAGTTGGGCAAATCGATATTATCGGCACTGGTATTGGTATCGGTTAACGTGAACATCATTTCCTGAAGCAAGATTAATATGAGTAAGTATGAGTGAAATAAGAAAAAGCACATGCCGTTCACTTTAATCACTAACTCGTTTGGTCCATTGTCATCATCTTCTTCCTGAGACAGCAGCACTCTGACCTGACCTCTGTGTGAGGTCTGTCACTCATCGCGGTGCTGATGCACGCTCAATTATCCAGGTAAGTAAATCCCAAAAGGTTGATTCTGTTCATCTGGACGTTTTCAGTGGGAGAAACATTTTGTCATCATCAGGTGACGTCTTCAGTCTCAGCTGACTGCAGGTTTCCAACATTATAAACAGGACATTTGCACAATGACTGAAACCAGCAGCACTGAAGGAACGTGAGGGAAAGACCATCTCTGAATGGAGGAGGGGGCCTAAGGGTACATCTGTCACCATCCTACAATGCTGTGATTGCAGCTTTTCCCCAACTCTCTGTGAATGGTACTCATGGTTATTGATCAGTGGGCTTTGATCAGTGGTCATGAGAATTTGTATATTAATGATCATGAACTGACCTCCCAGCCCGTTGTTCATCAGTGCTGCTGGTTTCAGTCATTGTTCAAATGTCCTGTTTATAAGGTTGAAACCTGCAGTCAGTTGAGACTGAAGACGTCACCTGATGATGATGAAACGTTTCTCCCACTGAAACCTCCAGATGAACAGACTCAACCTTTTGGGATTTACTTACCTGGATAATTGAACGTGCATCAGCACCGCGATGAGTGACAGACCTCACACAGAGGTCAGGTCAGAGTGCTGCTGTCGATGGTGTTCGATTTCAGAATATGGCTATTGGCAAAAGACTTCTTCAATAAATGTTCCCAAGACACACTTTAAGTACATCGTCATCACAGTGTTTAGATTCTGCTTTCTGACCTGTTGTCATGACATTAAAAATGTTTTTTGTTGTGGTATTTAGCTTTAATAATTGTGTCCTCTGTTGAAAAAGACAAGCGGGATATCATAAGGTTCTATAAGGTGTTTCAGTTGAGGAGCACTGTGGTGAACACTGGTTACTGCTGCCCTCTGCTGGTGACAGACGCTCACAGCACTTAAAAGGACCAATCGGGTTTGTTCTCTTTGTTTCATCTTTATGAATCAATAATAATATAAAGTTACAGTCTATGTAACAGCATCACAGAGTTTAATCATTTCACCTGTTAGTCTTCATTTTATTAACACCAGTCACACTGATAAAAACTGAACAGTGAGTAATAATCTATAAGTTTAATAAGTCAAGTTGAATCCTGTTGCACATGGAGGAGCATCTGTAAGTCTTTAGTCCATGTTTGTAGTCTTTCAAGAGAGCATTTAAGCTAACAGTTTCCAGTCATTGTGCTAAGCTAAGTACCATCCTGGAGGAGACGGTGTGGTTAGCATGCAGCCTCTTGCTGTGCAGAGGTCGCCGGCTGCATCATTTCCTCTGCCGCCTCCTCCTTTGCGTCTCTGATGGCGTGGTTTCCGAGGCAGGGAAACAGCTTTCTGATGGTGTGTCTGAACGGGGCGTTAAGGTAGAAGAAGATGAGCGGGTCGAAGCAGAGGTGGAGCACGCTCAGCAGCAGAGTGGACTCCTTCCCCAGAAACAGCCGCTTCTTGGTTTCACAGTCTGTGATGAGTTTGGTCTGGGCCAGCGTGTACGGCGTGCGGACCACGTGGTAGGGGACGAAGCTGAATACATAGGCCAACGCCACAGCCGCCACGCTTGCCGCCACCCTCCTGGCGTTCGCCCAGAGTTTGGGGTCGCTGCGGCTGCGCAGGAGCTTTTTGACAGCCAGGGTGCTGGAGATGAGCGTGGCGGCGGAGGCGTTGAGGAAGAGCGCCGTGCAAAGGAAGACCGTGAGAGCGTGCCAGTGAAGGCTGATGTCCTCCTTCAGAGAAGAGCAGCTGAGGTAGGTCTGCTCCTGCAGGAGCAACAGAAACACACCAGTCTGAGGCACAGTGTCACCTCCTTCTGCTCAGAGGACAAAACAGCAGCAATTTCCTAATGTTGTAAACCTGCTCAACATTTGGCAATAAAACCCTTTCTGATTCTGATTCTGATTCTGAAAACGTCTCCAATAGCCGCCGCCGGCCTGCATGGTGCACTTTAGACATGTGAATCGTGCACCTCCAACGGTCACAGAGGCTTTATTGTCAGGACTGTTGCCTTACCGTGACCTGTTTTATTGGCAGGGCCATGTTGGGCACCATGATGAGCAGCAGCAGCAGCCAGACGACCAGCGACAGCAGCCGGGCGAAGCCGACCTCCTGCAGCCGCAGAGAGCGCACAGTGTGGCATTCCTGCAGGAGGACACTCACATTTTTGTTTCTGATGTCTGAAAACGATTTCAATCTAAACACATAAGAAAGACCGCACGGTGCGTGGTGCCCACTAACCAGAGCGCTGCTTTTGAACATTTTTGGAGAGTACCTGCAGGTAGCGGTCCGTGATGATGAAGGCGAGGAAGGCGATGGATGCGTAGAGGCTGATGTAGATGGTGACGGCGCTGGCCTGGCAGTGGAACACCATGAGGTTCCACGGCGCCACCCCGAGGTCCTTCATGATCTTAAAGGGCAGCGCGAGCAGGAGCAGCAGGTCGGCCACCAGCAGGTTAATCAGGTAGATGCTGGCGCTCTTCTGCTGAGGGACACAAAAACATCTAAACATGGACACGGACTCAGATCATCAGCTCTGCTACTACAGCCACCTGTGCTGCAGCTGCCTTAATACTATCTAACCAGGTGAGTGTTTAAAATAAACTTCATGCATTTGTTGTGAAGCAGTTCTGTTGGACCTTTGAACATGCAGGACTGTGGGGACTGACTCACTGTCGGAGCCTCCAGTGGACATTAGAGGAACTGCAGTTCAGGGGAAAATTAATAAATTCTAACAAATGAAATTTAAAATGACCAAAAGCTCTTTGAATTTGTCCAGAACCTGTAGTTTGGGTAAGGTAGGAGTACTTACCCCACACTGGGGTAAATGTGTGTTCATGGGTGTTTTTAAGGCTGTGCTGAAGCATCTTATGCCCCATTTTCATTAGTACCTAATCGGATCGACTTGGCAACCGTTCGCCACGGTTTCCAGGGTTTTCCATTAGGTCATAGTCCCTGCTCACCCAGGCAGGTACTAAAATGTGACATCATCAGACTGCGTGCCACATATTGGCCGGTCAGAAGCGCCACTCGATGAGTCATGAGAGCGTCTCACTCGCAAAAATTAAAACTGTCATTTTTTAAAACTCGGCAACGAAGGAAAGCAGCAGGTTTATTCTTGCCTCGACGTCCTTTCTTGTAGCGTTCGTATCGCATGATTATGTCGCTGGCCACACAGATGCGTTGCTATGACGACAAGCACGCACACTGGGTTGTAATGGAAAACCGGTTGATCTGAGTAGGTACTGATGCAAAAGGGCTTTAAATCTGCCTTCTTTTTGTCCACATCTCCATCTGAGAGCTTTGAGCTCAGAAGAGTCAGAGGCTGATGGACGATTTCATTTTAAAGCTTCATTTTTAAAACCTCGACTTTCTAAATCTTCTTCTATGTCCGAGGAAAAGAGAAGCTTACAGTGAGTCACGGGGTCAGAGAAATCCTCATTCCAGCTCATTTCACCATAACTGACCACAAATCCTCTCATCACTTCTTCTTCTCTTATCTAATACGTGCTCTTCAAGCACCTTTACACTGTCATGTGACACCTCGCCACAGGACATTCGCCTCACTTTTCACCTCGTGTGTGACCTCGGGTCATCTCGAGTCGTCCTGCCTACCTTGGCTCTGGGGCTGCGGATGAAGGCCCACACTGACACCAGATTTCCAGGCAGACTGATGATGAAGATGAGGATGTAGACAACTGTGAAGGGTCCCATCTGGTCGTTGACGATGCAGGGCTTCTCCTCCGGAGCGCCGCCGGTGCTGAGATTGGTGGCAGGAGTCATCGTGAGGTGGCGCTCGTCGGGAGGTGAAAGCAGAGAGGCTGCAGGGCTGCTCACGGCGGCATTCACTGTCGGCCTGAAAACAGGAAGAGGATCCACTCCAAAGATTAAACCACAAAATCTCATTTGTATTACAGTGTCGGATGAATTCATCTCGCTCTGTAGAAACGCAGAGAGATCGATCGAGCACACGTTAAAAACGCACAATCACATGTTTTTATCTGTCTGCACTGAAAGTGTTGCAGTCAGTTTAAACACACTGGTTTCATTTCTTTCCCAGCACCTGCAAAAAATGTTTTTATTTCATAAATTATTTCACATATTTGGCAGTGGATTCATGAGAAGCATGAAAAAGGGGCCAGTTTAGGTACAGGTGCATAGATGTGTAGGCAGGCATGAATGTGTTAAAGGGTCGGTGAGAAGGAAAGCGTGTAGGTTGACAGGGAAAAGTGGAAAGCTCTGCCGTAGGAGGGAAGCAAAGAAGAAGCAGGAAGGTTTGAGGTGGGAAGGAGGTGCTGTAGCTGCTGGCACGAGCCAATGAGAGTTTATCCTTTTAAACTGTGAGAGGTCATCGGCCAAGCAGGGGGCGGGGCTCTGAGAGATCCCGGCGTACACAAGTGGTTCACTCAAACTGTTACATGCAAGTTTGCAAATCTGCAGCAGCTGTGACACACACACACACACACTTGTTTTCATATCTTAGTGAGGACATCTAACTGACACGATGTTTTCCCTAGCTGCTCACCCTAACCATCAAGAATGAATGCTAACCATAACATAACTGTCACCCTGACACTAAAACCACACTCTGAGTCTCAAACATGCCTTCAAACTTGTGGGTACGGGGATTTTGTCCGCATAAGGGCTGTTGGTCCTCACAAAGATATGTAAACATGGTACACACACACACACACACACACACACACACGCACACACACACACACACACACACACACACACACACACACACACTCACACACAGACACACACTCACACACACACACAAACAAACACATTGAAATCAGAGCAGCAGCACAGACACGTTTCTCTGCACAAACATTTACTCAACTTTAGAAGAATTTAAACAGCTGCTGCTGTAAACCCCACGTGCTGATCAGCCACACACAGTCTCATCTGATCTTAACTGACATGTGTCCGTGTCTGTGACTGTGATGTGACTCTGTGTCCGTGATGTGACTCTGTGTCCGTGATGTGACTCTGTGTCTGTGATGTGATGTGTCTGTGATGTGACTCTGTGTCTGTGATGTGACTCTGTGTCCGTGATGTGACTCTGTGTCTGTGATGTGATGTGTCTGTGATGTGACTCTGTGTCTGTGATGTGATGTGTCTGTGATGTGACTCTGTGTCCGTGATGTGACTCTGTGTCCGTGATGTGACTCTGTGTCTGTGATGTGATGTGTCTGTGATGTGACTCTGTGTCTGTGATGTGATGTGTCTGTGATGTGTCTGTGATGTGACTCTGTGTCTGTGATGTGTCTGTGATGTGTCTGTGATGTGACTCTGTGTCCGTGATGTGATGTGTCTGTGATGTGTCCGTGATGTGACTCTGTGTCCGTGATGTGATGTGTCTGTGATGTGTCTGTGATGTGACTCTGTGTCTGTGATGTGTCCGTGATGTGACTCTGTGTCCGTGATGTGTCTGTGATGTGTCTGTGATGTGACTCTGTGTCTGTGATGTGTCTGTGATGTGACTCTGTGTCTGTGATGTGTCTGTGATGTGACTCTGTGTCCGTGATGTGACTCTGTGTCTGTGATGTGTCCGTGATATGACTCTGTGTCCGTGATGTGTCTGTGATGTGTCTGTGATGTGACTCTGTGTCTGTGATGTGTCTGTGATGTGACTCTGTGATGTGTCTGTGATGTGTCTGTGATGTGTCCGTGATGTGACTCTGTGTCCGTGATGTGTCTGTGATGTGTCTGTGATGTGACTCTGTGTCTGTGATGTGTCTGTGATGTGTCTGTGATGTGACTCTGTGTCTGTGATGTGTCTGTTATGTGACTGTGTCCGTGATGTGTCTGTGATGTGTCTGTGATGTGTCTGTGATGTGACTCTGTGTCTGTGATGTGTCTGTGATGTGACTCTGTGTCTGTGATGTGACTCTGTGTCTGTGACGTGTCCGTGATGTGACTCTGTGTCCGTGATGTGTCTGTGATGTGACTCTGTGTCTGCGATGTGACTCTGTGTCTGTGATGTGTCTGTGATGTGTCTGCGATGTGACTCTGTGTCCGTGATGTGTCTGTGATGTGTCTGCGATGTGACTCTGTGTCTGTGATGTGTCTGTGATGTGACTCTGTGTCCGTGATGTGACTCTGTGTCCGTGATGTGTCCGTGATGTGACTCTGTGTCCGTGATGTGTCTGTGATGTGTCTGTGATGTGACTCTGTGTCTGTGATGTGTCTGTGATGTGACTCTGTGTCCGTGATGTGACTCTGTGTCCGTGATGTGTCCGTGATGTGACTCTGTGTCCGTGATGTGTCTGTGATGTGTCTGTGATGTGACTCTGTGTCTGTGATGTGTCTGTGATGTGACTCTGTGTCCGTGATGTGTCTGTGATGTGTCTGTGATGTGACTCTGTGTCTGTGATGTGTCTGTGATGTGACTCTGTGTCCGTGATGTGACTCTGTGTCCGTGATGTGTCTGTGATGTGACTCTGTGTCCGTGATGTGACTCTGTGTCCGTGATGTGTCCGTGATGTGACTCTGTGTCTGTGATGTGTCTGTGATGTGTCTGTGATGTGACTCTGTGTCTGTGATGTGTCTGTGATGTGACTCTGTGTCCGTGATGTGACTCTGTGTCCGTGATGTGTCCGTGATGTGACTCTGTGTCTGTGATGTGTCTGTGATGTGACTCTGTGTCCGTGATGTGACTCTGTGTCCGTGATGTGTCTGTGATGTGTCTGTGATGTGACTCTGTGTCTGTGATGTGTCTGTGATGTGACTCTGTGTCTGTGATGTGACTCTGTGTCTGTGATGTGTCTGTGATGTGACTCTGTGTCTGTGATGTGACTCTGTGTCCGTGATGTGACTCTGTGTCTGTGATGTGTCCGTGATGTGTCTGTGATGTGTCTGTGATGTGACTCTGTGTCTGTGATGTGACTCTGTGTCCGTGATGTGACTCTGTGTCTGTGATGTGACTCTGTGTCCGTGATGTGTCTGTGATGTGTCTGTGATGTGACTCTGTGTCTGTGATGTGTCTGTGATGTGACTCTGTGTCTGTGATGTGACTCTGTGTCTGTGATGTGACTCTGTGTCCGTGATGTGTCTGTGATGTGTCTGTGATGTGACTCTGTGTCTGTGATGTGACTCTGTGTCCGTGATGTGACTCTGTGTCCGTGATGTGTCCGTGATGTGACTCTGTGTCTGTGATGTATCTGTGATGTGTCTGTGATGTGTCTGTGTTCAGGGCACTTTCTCCCTGCAGTTAAACAGACTTGAAACAGGAGCTGACACAGAAACAGGTTTACAGCCGACGGCTTCAAACACTCAGCTGCACTAAATTTCCTCTCACGCTCACAGTGGAAATCCAGCACGCCTACAATCTCAAACTCACAGGTTTTTGTCAATAAGTTTTGAAATCAGAGGAATCATCATGAAGCGCCCTGTTTGAAGTTTGTTAGAGCGTCTGGTTTACCTCAGATCTCTCACCATCTAAACCCTGAAAACGAGCAGCAGCTACTGAATCCTCCCGATGTGCCGACACAGCTGCTCCCAGCTGGTTTCAGGTCTTCTTCATCTTCTAACAAGCTCCCCTCAAACTTGTTATTTATGATGTTTGTAGATGTTTTCTTATCATGAATCATTTCCTGTTATCTACATTATTATAAGCAGCCACAAACCAGATGAACTGCACATCTTATAGAACATTAAACCAAAAGTTCTGGTTTTGAGGCTCAGTACATCAGCAGTTGTTAGCAAAGCATTTATAAATGTAACCGTCACGTAAACATAAAAAGGCTGAGAAGCTGCTTTCTATGTTTACATACGAGCCTCTGACCTCTGAGCATTTCTGCTTTTTCAGGAAAAGCAGCGAGCTGTGGCAGAGCCCGAGGTGTGAGACGGGCACACGCTGACGTGCAGGATGTAAAATAAGCTCTGTGGTCGCAGCAAACCTGTGTGAAGCAGGAAGTCAGAGAAAAGAAAGCTCGCGATCACGGGAGCTCATTTTCATGTCGAAGACACACAAACCGATGCAGATTCTGTGATGACAGCTGCAAACCATCAGCACGTATCCTGTCCTGGTGATAATCCTCTCAGAGAGGATCAGCAGGTAAGAAACATCCTGTAACGTCGAGTCAGGATCACAGATCTGCTGCATTTAAATGCAAAAACATTTCTTTTTGATCCCATCAAACCACCGAAGCTGAACTGAGCCAACCGCTGCGAGCTGCACACATGAAACAAGTTATTTCCACCTGCTTCTGCAGAAAAAGTCACATTTTAATTTTCACAAATCCGCCTTCCGTAATAAAACATCACTCGTGTCATATTTTGACTTCCAAAGAAGAGGACCGTTGGTCAGCCTGCTCACGTCCTTCAGTTTTCCTCACTCTGAAGGTGATTCTGTCCAAAAACATTCACTTTCTGCTAACGCTTAGAGCGCGGCGTCCTCCCTCCACGGCGCTCGTTTCTTAACGGTAACTAGACGTTAGAAGTTAAAGTAGGGTGACCAAGCGTCCTCTTTTTTTGCACTTGTTGACTTCTTGACTTTCACCATTCATTAACGGCACAGAAAAAGCATCATTTAAATATGTTAAAATTTTCTTTAAACGAAGTTTATCAAAGTCCTTCGTGACTGGGCCAAGTGTCCTTTTTCAAAATATGGTCACCCGAAGTTAAAGCCCGGCTGAAGCGGCTGAGCGTGGTGGTTGAAAGTGATGCTATCAGGAGGCCGCTGCTCGCTTCACGCCCCAAATCAAAATGGAGGATGCCAAAAAGCACCCCGGGGCGCTATGATGCCCCCAACACTCGCAGAAATGTGTTTTACCTTAACAGTTTTTCCCATGAGGGCCTCATTCGTTCTCATAGGTGGAACAGGAAGTCCTCGAAGTTCTCAGCCCAAACCAGGAGAACGTGGCCTCCAACACGATCTGACTTCCTCTCTGTCTGTGGCTTCACCTGAACACTGGCTTTTGTTCAAGCCTCGGAGGAGAGAGCGCTCGTCTTCAGGACTATTTTCAGCGGCGGATGAATCCACATTCTGTGAATATTTGTGGCAGAAGGACGACGCATGTGCACCCAAGTGAAAATAAACTGCGTTGCATTTTTCGTCCAAATAAGGAAAATAAAGCAGGAAAATTTAGACGAAGGAAATCGTCTGTACTGAGTCACACAAACTGGGGAAAATCAGCTTTACAGAAAGCGACACTGGGGGTTTAGCTTTCTTTGAAAATGAAGAGTCATCTAAAGGTCATGGCACTCAGACACCAGGGTTTGGGACTAGAATTTCCACCTGCAGCTGCAGTTGTATGATAAACAAGCAGAGGAGGCAGAAATGTCCAAACCCGTGTCGAGACCGCAGAGACGAAGCGGTGAAAGCTGAAGGAGAGAACCACGAGTCTCAAGATGCATTTCAGCATTTCAGCATGTGCCCAGGAACCTGCCGCTTTTGGATGCATTCAGTATTTTTATCCCCTGAACCTTAAAAAAGGAACAGCCTGTATATAAAAGAGGGACACCATAGTGTTTACACACTGGTTTGTATCACAAACGGGGTCCGGAGGTCCAGTTCAGGGACTCCAGCGAGCCGAAGCGAAGGCCAGCAGACAGCTAGCAGCTACCTGCCAGTCAGAGAGGCCACAGCCCCAATTATGCAAACGTTAAGCCTTGAAACAATCAAACAGGTGAGTCACGTACAGTTGTTGTGAGGAAATTAGCTAAACCGTTTCTGTATCAGGCTGTAAACATGTTTTACCTCACTGCTCGAGCCCCTGCTGGATGTTAGAGGAACGCAGCTTTTGGTTCTTCATTTGTAATCCTTTAACACAGCGATATGAAATATTGAGGAGAGGTTAGAAAATAAACCTACACGCTGTGAAATGTGTGAAAAGATTACCAAACTGTCACAGAGGTGACATTTCCTGTTGTAAATCAGTCAAACAACCCCAAAGACACACAAGCTCAGCACGAGAGGATGTAAAACCACCAGAGTGACACAAAAGCGACCACAGAGACGTGAAGTGATCAGACAGAAAACTACTGAAAGGAGACGACGAGACTCGAGGACGGGAGCAGGAAGAGAAAATGACTCTCAGATCACAGATCTCAACTCTGTTAGTTCATTATTTCACAGTGTGTGTGTGTGTGTGTGTGTGTGTGTGTGTGTGTGTGTGTGTGTGTGTGTGTGTGTGTGTGTGTGTGCCGGTCATCCATTTCACATGGTCCCCCTTGAAACAGACATTCCCACACAGTCACGATTGTTTCCCCTTAAAAACAAACCTGAGTGAATCTTCAGCTCCCGCCTCGTCCCCTCCCGGGCTCTCGGACCGCGTGTTGGATCCCTAAGGGACTGAGCGGGCCCTCCGGCTTCTCTTCGGGTCCTCTGTGTGCGTTTGATTCGGTGTGTCAGTGCAGATCATGTGCTCGGAGCTGCGGAAGCTGCAGACAGATGGAAGGTGTTTTCCTGCCTGTTAGCAACATGCTGCTGCTGTCGTCAGTGTGACCACAAGCCCCGCCTCCCTGACACACACACACATATATGCATATTGAAGGCGTTTCCAGCAAATGAGTTGTGAGTAATGATTCTTTACAGATAAATTTAGAGACTTCTGGTTTATCTGGCGAGGCTGATCGGCACTTATCAGCTTTTAGCAGAAGTGGGAAAAAAAGTTAAAGTCCACAGAAGAGAGGAAGGGGACGATGACGTCTCTTTAACAGTGAAAATGTCAGCTTTAGTGAAAGTAAAGAGTAACAAATGTGCTCTAAATAAATGGTTCGACGTCACAGCGCTGAGAGCAGAAAACCCCGGGCAGGCGCAGAGCGAGCGACGTCCACAGGTGAGGTCACACCTGCGGTTCCTCTGACCCGCTGCAGCTCATCAAGCTGTCTGTTTCTTTAACACAAGCACACACTCGGAGCTCAGCCCAGCAGAGCCGCCGTGTGATGATGTCAACACGGAGCAACGTCTCGCTCCTCGTTGGATGAGCCGCGATGAAAGAAAAGGGAAAAGCAGGCGCCCGGCCCAGCACGTCTGCGGCTATGAACAGAGACGTCCTCAGATGCAGTTAAAGACACGGGGTCCTGTGGACAGGTGGGCAGCGCGCACGTCTGTGTCAACGTGATAACTCAGTGAACTCAACTTAAAGGTCGGAGGTCAAGTTTTCTGAAAATCGAGGTGGAGAAAATGTAGGGTTTTCATACCGTAGCTGCGGGGAGGCCGAGGGTGAGGCACGAACTCCCCCCTGAGCTTTACAGCCTGAGCTGCACACAGTTTGCAGAGACTGTGATGATTAATGCTTAACCTCAGGAAGATACGCACAACTACAGCAGGTGTCTTAACACAGCAGCGCAAAGCTACACCGCTTGTGTTTGTTTTCATTAAGGAGGGAAAATGCACATAAACGAATTCATCATAGGAGCGTGTGGATGTGATGGATTCATGTGCGGTGCCTGCATGTAGATGCATGCAGATGACACTTAAAGGCAGTGGAAACATGTAAGCGCAGCCAAGAGCAGGAAGCACAATGAATGATAAGATGAGAGTCATAAACCAGTGTGAGGTCTGTGATGAAGAGAAAAGCGTAGAGACAGTCAGGGCTGTTTGTGCTGCGTCCCTGCAGGAAGTGTCTGTCTGATGTGTAGGAGGGCAGGACGCGCTGTGATAAGTATCTGCAAACTGAATCACGGTTTCCCACGTTGTAAAAAAACACGCGGCAGTGCGCTGTGTGAATGAACGTGAAGGAGCGGAGAAACTCTGCAGACTTCCAGCTGCTTCACGCACAGATGAGAAAGCGCAGTTACACAAATGTCACGCACTCGCTGCTCCATCATTTCAGACGATTCTCAAATTGAATTCGTGTCCAGAAAAATGAGGCAGGCAGACTACGATAACAGGATGTGATGTCACAACATGTGCAGGACGTACTTCTTTGTTATGGAAAACAAATTAAAATCACCGTAAATAAACAGGAGTGCTGATTTCTACAACTAGGCTGGAAGTGCACAATAACATTTCTTTTAACTTAAACGTTTCTGTGCAAGACTCAGAAGAGAAACAGCGAAAGTTGTGTGTTGTGCGTGAAACAGGAATGAAGTCTCTGTGAGTGCACACACAGCAGCTGTGAGGCGAAAGCGCTGAAATCAGATAAAACGTACAAAGCGAAAGAAAACGAAGACCGTCTCCTGACCTGTCCCGTGAACACCGGCGTCGTGACGTTTATTTGTTTGCGGTCGCTTCGTGTATGAGAATATTTTATTGGTCAAAAAGGCTGCGGTGTGTGTTTGAAAGGACCTCACAAATGTCACAGATCAGATGTTCAGTGTTTATTTGCTGGTTTGTCGGAAGCGGCTCCAAGTCTGCCGCTGTCTGTTAGTCTGGGACCCCGGCACACAGCTTTCAACCCCCGCTGGGTTCAGCTCTCGGTGGAGGTGAAACACCGGCCCGGTCTGTCTGTAGGGTCACGCTTACGTCACTGTTTAATTTGGCTCAGATTAAAGTTTCATAACTTTAGTTTAATGTCTCACTGAGCACGTGTTCGACTGAACCATTCGCGCCAACTTTGAATTTAAACTAACATTTAAAATATTTTTTACAAGGAAAGAAGAGAAGACGCTGTCCAGAAATGATCATCTGTTATTAATATGTGTTCAACTATATTCGCAGCACCAGCTGTCTGTTAGGATGACTGAAATAAAGCAAAAATAAGTAACATCTGATTTGTGTTTGTTTGATGTTGCGTTTAACTGTGTTAGAAACTGTGAAACACACGACAGAAGGAAACGCTGCTCACCAACGAGACGGAAGGAAAGTTTCCTTCATAGCTAAACATGTTAATAGCAAATCCACATTTAGTTTATAAATATATAAAGCACGTGTGCTTCAGCAATAGCCTGTTTATTTCAGTGCAGTGGGGAACCGTTCTTACCAGTTTGTCTTGGAGAGTCCACACCAGTCCAGATTTCCGAGGACACAGCTCACGTGGGTGTTATCTGCGATACTCCTAACTATAAGTTAACCAGGTCAGACAGTTCGTTCGTAATGAAAACGTAAACACGGAGTGCCAGCTGTTTAATTCACCGCAGTAACCATGGTAACCACGGACGCTGGGTGGATGTAACCCTCGTGTCTGCAACACATGGCTAAAAACTATTTTCCATTGTTTGTCCCACCAAACATCCAACCATTTAAAATCAAGGCGCTGCTGCGCTCTGCTGAGAAACAAAAGGTAAAAGTTGCGTTTAAGGTTTATTTATCCAACAAACAAAAGATCAGTGTTCGTTGTTTCCTGCTGCTTCTCCTGCTCTGGTACAGAACCACAGGCCCACCCGGTGCATGCTGGTCCTATACTCGTCCTGAGTGACTGTCAAAGAAAAACAGCAAAACTAAAGTTAAGCAATTATTAACCTACAAATAAAACTTGTAAATAACCCCAAAATATAAGTAAACTGAGAACAAAATTTAACACTTTTCAAAGTAATAAAATGAGAATTATTTTTGTCTTTAGATTAATTAAATAATTAGTTAAATATTAACTTAGTTATTGTTTTGCTTTGCCAGCGCACCTCTCAATGAAGTCGCTAGATGGCGCCGTGCGCTCGGGATAACCGAGCAGGGCTGCTGTGCAGGTGTTTAGCGCATGCAGGTGAGTGTTAAAGCAGCATGTAGCTCTGATGAGAGAGCGCTGACTCAGTGCGGAAGGTTTAATGCGCAGCACTGAATGAAAGTGGATCACATGATTCGCTGTGACACAGCCGGAGGAGCCAACGCTGCAGGGAGGTTAAATGGGAAGTGTAGAGATGCTGATTAGAGACGGCAGGTTTGCTTTGTGCGCCGTCTGCAGTGCTGATACTGATCATCGGTGAACTCTCAGTAGCTGTGCTCACGCAGGCCTGAACCTGAGGTTTGACTGAGAACCAGAATATGTGATTTACTCTCATATTCACGACCCAGAGTCTGTTCAGCAACAACAAGGCGGCCCCAAACCTGAGAGAGCAGCAGAACACAGCAGCTGAGCAACGTCTTCAGTATGTTAGAAAAACCTCTTACAGAGTCTGTTTCACCGGCATGAACATCACAACCCAAAGCAGAGGATGAGGCTGGCTGCACATGCAAACAGGGGGCTGTAGTTCCCAGCAGAATCAGTCACGGACTCAGCTTTGTGAAATCCGGTCTGCCATCAGGATCGGAGTGCTTGTGCCGGTCAGCGTCGACGCCTGCAGCCTGTTCTGAGTCGCCGTGAGGGTCACAGATACGTGGACTACGTGAACGTTTTCAAAGGGCTGATCTGGCCCACGAGCCACGAGTTGGTGAGAGACGGAGAGGAGTTCAGAAATAAAACAGCTGCACAGCTGCACGTGAGCATGGAAGGTTTTCTGGCACTTGAAAAGTTTATCAGCAGAGTTTTCAGTGTGTAAACACAGCGTGTGTTTACCCTGAATTAACTCCCTATGTGATGACTCCAAAAAGCCAGCATCAATAAATCACTGATATTATGGTTCACCGTGGCAACCAGCCAGAAAGATCCCCAGCTTACCTCACCCTGCACGAGCTGGGTGTTCTGCTGCATGCCTGAGGCGTGTACGTATGGATCTCGCTCTGGGATCAATTCAATCACTAAAGTCAGAAGTGGCCGAAGGCCGGTGTGCCCGTGCTGCACATTAACGCTCTGAGACTTCCTGTTTGTTACTGGTTGCTGATGCCTGGCGGAGAGTGCAGCTCAGGGAACCTGACACAGTTTTAACAGAACGATGAAGCTCAGCTCGATCGTTGCACATCAGTCCTTATTTAGTCCTCATCGGTCAGAGCGTACTGCTGGCTGCACAACAGCAGGAAACCCACTGTGTGACTATAATACTCAGACACATGCTGTTTGCTGACTTCCTGTTTGCACCTGCTTCAGCGTGCTCAACACAGAGACAGACCAGATCAAAAACCTGCAGCGTCCTAAATCCCCGGGATGATGTCACGTCAGTGCGGCATCTGTCACACTCTGACTTTAGATCTAAGAAAGGCTCCTGGAATCACACCCATGTGTGTCCTCCCAGCTGGTCTGAGTGAATCCTGGAAAACTGGTGCTGACGACGACGAGCCAGTAAAGGTCACGACTACATCGCCTCCTGCGGTGACGCTGAGTTTGTTCTACAGGAGCTAAACTTAATGCTGCGTCCACATCACGCAAACAAAAGAAGACGACATGAGCAAAAAGCAAAAAAACACATCGAAGAGTCTGCAGTGAAATTAAAAAACTGAATCCTGGGATAATAAAAAGCATCAGGCAGCTGTTTGTACAGCTGTTTTCCTGCTTGTCTCCTAAATGTCACCAATACCATTTTTGGAGCTTCAGATGATTGATCAGCAGCAGATATCGGAAACTTCAGGCCAGCAAGTCACAAAGTTTTCTGAGTTGAACTGAAGCGTGATTATGTAGACCGTCAGCCGTTTTTACCCCCCATCACTGACACGCTGACAGAGGCTTCGTTCCCTTTGCTGGGCACCGCTGTTGTACATGTCAGCTGTAATATTCTGCCTGTCGTGTCGCACCAGGCGGTTCTGTGCCCGTTAGCGCATAGTTGGTAAGGTTGTTGGCGTTCACCTCCATGCACGAGGGGGTGAACAGAGGCAGAAGGTGGAGTGACGCTCTGCTCACTGTGAAAGGTCTGAAAGGTGACTCTTTCCCCGCACGACCAAAGTGATGATGATGATCCTGAATGTGTCCAAAAAGCAGAGAAAGATTTCAGAGATGAAGCAAAGTAAAAGCTGCAAGCTCATTGTTTTAAACTTCTTTTTTCATTACTGCTGTGAAAGTGGTCAATAAAAATATCATAGCAAGCATTTGAGATGCCTTTGAGCGCTGTCTGATGTAACTGTGATCCAAACATGGGTTTCGAGGTCGGACAAACTGGAGAAAGTTTGAAGATTTTCACTGTTAAGTTCCTGAACTCTCAGAAGTTATGATGCATCTGTGCTTCCAGCATCTTTGTCCTTTTGAGCTCTGTTCATTTGGGGATTTACAATATAGAAAGAGCCAAACTTCCCCATTATGCTGTCTAATGCTGCAGCTTTCAGTGTCTGTCAGTCGTGTGGTTGAGGTTACCAGAAGAGGAAATGAAACACTGTTACTTCCCTTTAGTGAGAAAAGTCCCACCAAACTCCCCTCACATCATTTCACCTATAAATCCACTTCTTTAACACCTCTGAGATGACAACAGCAGCCAGATGACAACAAAAGTATTCCAGTCTCTTCCATGTCCACAGGTGTATAAAACCAGCACCTGCAGACTGCTTCCACAAACATCTGTGCATCGCTCTCAGGAGCTCAGTGAACTCCAGCGTGTTACTGTGATAGGAGACTACTACTACTAAATATTCCACAGTCAGCTGTTAAGATAAGACTTTATTGATCCCACGACGGGAAAATGTTTGTGTTGCGTCAGCTCAGGTACAGATAATACCAAAAATACAAAGAAAATACAAAGAAATGAAAAATAAGTAAGATAATACTGGGAAGCTCATCTCGTAACCGGAAGGTTGCAGCTCTGTCTGTCTTGGTTGTGTCCTTGAGCAAGACACTTCACCTGCTGCCTACTGGTGATGGCAGGTGAAGTGCCACAACTGTTTTAGATCAAAGATGTTACTGCACCATGAGAAAACTGCAGTTTGGTGAATGAGTTATCTTAACCAGCAGGTTAGTTGAATCTCCTCTCTGCTGTGTCCTCAGACTAGTCTGGCTTTAGTCATGATTTCTAACCTTGTGAAGCACCACAGCTGTCATGTATGTCATTTCAACAGACAAGGTCAGTGTGCGTTACTTCCCGCCCTTTTCTTCTGTTAATCATAATGAGATAATAATAATGGATTGCATTTATATAGCGCTTTACAATGCTACTATTCACACACTCTCACATTCACACACTGGTGGAGGCAGCTACAGTTGTAGCCACAGCTGCCCTGATATAATTAAAAGCTTTGTCCATCCTCTCCTGCTTATCCTTATCAGGGTCACGGGGGGGTGGAGCTACCACAGGTCGCCAATCTACCACAGACAACCGTTCACACTCACATTCATACCTGCGAGCAATCAGTTTTATAAATAAGCCAAACATGATAGGTGAAAACCCGACAGAAGGATGGTGCAGCGGCAGAGTTCGCTGATCTTATCATTCAGGTCATCGCAGTTGTTTTTACTTTATCCTGTGTATAGAGAGCACTGCAAGGCAGCTGTTATTGTGATTTAGTGCTATTGAAACAAATAGACTGAAGCTGAATTAAATCGATTAGAAACAAAACAAAACACCAGGAGCACAAGTCCAGATATACAAAACTAAACTAGATTGGGCCAAACCATGAGTCCACGAAAAAGTTCGGGGGGTCGACCCGAAGGTAGACAGCACGGGGCCAAAAACAGTTCAGGGGGCCGGCCGATAGCAGCCAAAACACATCAGGAGGTCAGCCACGTGGAAGGCAGTGGCGGCGACAGAGCAGGTCACGAGAAAGTTCAGGGGGCCGACCGTGCGGACGGCAACAGCAGCGACGCAGGTAAAGGAGACGACAGTGCTGATTCGGAGGCCGCCTACGACGGCGATGACGTCCGGCAAGAGGCCCAGAAAGTGGCCGCCGACGCTGAGGTGGCAGTTGGGGACCTGAAGACGGCGCGGCCCCCACAGCACCAGGCGAGGCAGAAGCTGAAGCAGAGGCTGGACCAGGCGTGGATGATGAGGGTGATGACGCAGACGAGGATGAGGGTGATGACGCAGAGGCAGGACCGGGCGAGGCAGGACCAGGTGAAGCTGTGGCTGCAGGCGTGGGTGAAGACACGGAAGGCAACAGTGTGGAAGCCGCAGGTGGTGGCGCTGCAGGCGATGGTAATGGCTGGACGGGCTCCTCGGACCCTCCAGCAGGGCCAGTCACAGGCCCAGTGGGCACAGGGGCCCCTGGAACACACAGGGCAGAACCAGCAGGTGCTGGATTGATGCTGGTTGGTTGATGCTGACTGGAGCAGAGTAACACCTAGGTTTGGCTCAGACAGCAACAGTTGGGTGCAGTCCTCGGCTGACTTCTTAGCCTCCAGGGGTCCAGAGTCGACTGCGGGTTGAAACGCAGACTCTGGGGAGGCCCTGGAGAGAGTAACTGTCTCTAATCGGGTCAGCTTTTGAGAAACAAAAACAGTCTTATTGGGTGCGTCTGTTTCACACGAGTGAGAAAAGAGGACTGCTCAGCAGGCGACTGGGTTACAAAAGGCTGAAGTGACGGTGTGGCAAGAATGAAACTGGTAATGGAGCAGATGATTGAGCTATAGGTAACGGAGTAGCTAACTGGGCAGCTGAATGAGCTGACGGTTGGAGAGTAGTGAACGTGATGCAGGGGGTGGTATAGGCTCCCCTGAGCCTCTAGGGCTGGGTTTTACTAGCAGAACGAGTTCAGAAGAAACAGTCCTGCTTAGGCTTCTCTGCTCAAAGAGAGCAGGACAAAAACAGCCCGTTAAGTCTCCCTCTCTATTCTTAGATTGCAAACCCACAGCATTATTAACAGATTCAGCAGTGCACCTCAAAACTGAATTCAAACTGTCCGAGGTTAATTCTGTATCGACTCAACAGTTCTTAGCAGGCTCCAACAGAGGACGATTTCGCGGCAAGCTCCTTATGTTGCAGCCGCCGCTGCTGCAAGCTCCCGAGCTTGTAACACCTCATGAGCTTCATGCAACTGGTCCATCAGGCCCATATATTCTCCAAGCTGACGCAGATGAGAATTCCCCTCCAGGATCGCTTTGATAGCGTTAATCCCAACCGCCATCACCTTAGCGTCTGTTGTGTGGGAAATCTGCTTAACCAAACATTGAATGCGGGAGAGATCACAGTCCTGGGACGAGCCCGCTGGGTCCAGGCTATGGTCGCGTCGTTCTGTCATGACTGTGTGCGGGCAGGCAGGGAGATAGGACCCAAAATGCAGGACTCAGAGGCAGACGTGAACTCAGAATACACAGCTTTATTGCTGGAGAAACGGAGCAGAAACTAAACTAAAGATACAAAAATAAACAGGCAGGCAGATGGACCACACAGCTAACGTGAGGATGCGACACAACACTGACACGAAGAAACACTGGGCTTAAATACACTGAGGAAGTTATTAAGGAATTAGAGACAGAAGGGGAACACAGCTGGGAGGAATAAGACCTAATGAGACGGGGGAACAAAGCTAGAAACACTGACATGGAAGACAGGAACATGAACCTTCAGAGTAAAACAGGAAACAAGACACACTTTACCAGGATACGGACTCGACAGAGTGAGACAGACAAGACGCTGAACCGGCAATAATAACCAAATACAACCCGAACCTTAATCGTAATGCAGAAACATACCAGCATAACTGAAACACCGACTCATAATAAAAACCAACAAAGCACCAGAGAAACATAAAGAACAATCCATCATTCAAAAATAAACCAAGACATAAGCAACTCAAGACGCTGGGTCGGTCCGACTCAGGACCGTGACGCTCTGAGACAGGATATTTCTAACTTTAGAGATGTTGCGCAAATGGAAGAAAGCAGTCCTACATATTTGTTTAATATGTGCGTTGAAGGACATGTCCTGGTCAAAAATGACTCCAAGGTTCCTCACAGTGTTACTGGAGGCCAAGGTAATGCCATCCAGAGTAAGAATCTGGTTAGATACCATATTTCTAAGCTTTTCAGGGCCGAGTACAATAACCTCAGTTTGATCTGAATTAAGAAGCAGAAAGTTAGCGGCCATCCAGGTCTTTATGTCTTTAAGACATTCCTGCAGTTTAACTCATTGGTGTGTGTTATCTGGCTTCATGGACAGATAGAGCTGGGTGTCATCAGCATAGCAGTGTAAATGTATGCTATGTCTTCTAATGATGCTGCCTAAGGGAAGCATGTATAATGTAAACAGAACTGGTCCTAGCACTGAACCCTGTGGAACTCCATAATTAACCTCAGTGTGTGAAGAGGACTCTCCATTTACATGCACAAACTGGAGTCTATTAGATAGATATGATACAAACCACTGCAGTGCAGTACCTGTAATACCTACAGCATGTTCTAATCGCTCTAATAGGATATTATGGTCGACAGTATCGAACGCTGCACTGAGGTCTAGCAGGACAAGCACAGAGATGAGTCCACTGTCAGAGGCCATAAGAAGATCATTTGTAACCTTCACTAAAGCTGTTTCTGTGCTGTGATGAGCTCTGAAACCTGACTGAAACTCTTCAAATAAACCTCTGCAGATGATCTGTTAGCTGTTTGACAACTACTCTTTCAAGGATGTTTGATATAAAGGAAGGTTGGAGATTGGCCTATAATTAGCTAAGACTGCTGGGTCTAGAGATGCTTTTTGAGTAAAGGTTTAACTACAGCCAGCTTGAAGGCCTGTGGTACATAGCCGATCATTAGAGATAGGTTGATCATATTTAAGATCGAAGAATTAATTAATGGCAGGACTTCTTTGAGCAGTTTTGTAGGAATGGGGTCTAAAAGACACGTTGATGGTTTGGAGGAATTATTGAAGTTAACTCAGAAAGATCAATTGGAGAAAAAGAGTCTAAATGAATACGCCACCTTACAAATCAGAGCAAAACCTGATGTTTAATAATCCACATTTCACTGTGTTACTCTTTGGTTCAGATGTGGATACTGTATTGTTCTTTCTTTGTGATTGTTTAGGTTTAAGTTGTTTGTTGCTGGTTTTTAGTTTGTTTTTTGTCTGTTTGGGAGCTGACACAGTCTCTATGGAGATGGGTTTTTGGGGGGGTAGCAGGAGGAGAGAAGCTGCAGAGAGGCGTGTAAGACTGCAACTCTGCTTCCTGGTCCCAACTCTGGATAGTCATATTTTGCAGGGTTTAATAAATTTGTCCATATTTCTAGAAATGAGAGCTGCTCCATCCAAAGTGGGATGGAGGCCGTCTCTCCTAACAAGACCAGGTTTCCTCCGTACACAGAGAGCGTGATACTGTACAGCAGAGAGAGCGAACACCAAGCAAGAAGAGTGAAACAGATCATCTGTCTGCACTTTGAATACACTTAAACTCATAATTAATCTTGTTTTCATTGTTGTACTGATCATTTTCACTTAAGAAAACAGACTTTTTAATTCACACCTTCTAGGAGAATACTAACCTTTCATTTACAGTAGCTTGTATCTCAGTGCACACAGGAGTTATTCACAGTATTTGTAGCACAGAAATATAACAGCTCTGCATAGTACTGTTGGTGTGGTAGGCATACAGTGACTGTGATGTCCTTTGGCCCAGGTTTATGTCAGAAAGGTGTGATGACACATGGAGGAAGGGCGTGGGAGGAAGAAGAGTTACAGAAAAAGCCTGTGCGTGTGTTGAAGTGCTATATTTGTTCATTTGCAAGTCAAAATTCAAACCTTTTCCTCCTGATAAAGAGGCCGAGGCTTTCCAAAGATGTTTGTAGAAAAACCCCTCTCGATGCAGTGAGTCATTGTTGCTCTGCCTGCGTCTGTGGTCTTATCACTGAGTTATCTGAAAGCTGGCGCCTGCATGAAACTGACTTTTTGGAGAGACTTGTGAAGTATCTGAATTTCAGGAGCAGGACCACGCCTCCAAACACGCTCCGGTTCTCACATATATAGGTTCCCCCAATTCTGCAAGCTGTTTGTTCTCATTTATGTGCCCCCCCTTCAATTCTTTAACTTCTATTTAGTGCATTGGGATCTGTCAGGCCCGGGAGCCGCCACTGGTCCCCTTCACCTTTACCTACTAAAACGCTGTCAAACCTCAAATGAGGGGCCAGCGAGTGAAATGTTTAACGCTTGGGAACAAAACCTTATTTCAGTGTGATAAATGTATTCGATTTATTTATATCCAAAGCAGTTTGCATACAAATTGTGGCTCTGGTTCAGGTGAACAATAACATAATGTACATATTTACAGTTTTTTAAACACATGGGTTTTTATGCAGTGGTTTTACGGGTCCAGTTCACCTGAGACCAAATCGGACTGCTTCCTGTAAATGAGCTTGAGAAGAGGCTAGTTTGGACGTTTTAAAGGTACATCAGTGCAGGAGGAGGTCATAAAATGTCAAAACCTCTGAGATATGTTGGCTTGCAGTTTAGCTGTCCATCAGGGATCATTTATATTCACAGAGTTAAAGAAGATAGACGATAAATAGTTGCTAAGTGATGAAATTCCTCATCTATTAAAAAATACTTCAGTGTACTGACATGACTTTTCTTAATATTTAGGCCTTTGATAGCAAACAGGAACGTTTCAGTGCAGGTCTCTGAAAAGCCCGACGTGGTACCACCCCGTGTCCTGAAACAGCTGGTCCCAGCAGGCAGCTTTGGCACATAGTTGCAGTTTTTAAAGCTCACATTCATCACAGTCGTTCGTGTGCTAGCTTAAAGCTACAGCACGCTGGTCCTTGTCGTTGGGGTGAGCGATAGCTTCCTTTTGATGGAGCTCTGCGTATCGCTGCTCCTCCTGTCTGCGTTCGCTGCGACCGTTGACACCTCTGGAGTGGCTAGTGCATTCTTGAGGCTCAACCTGGCCCGGAAGGCCTTGCAGAAGATGAAGTAGATGAGCGGGTCCAGGCAAACGTTGAGAACTGACACAAAGACCGCCATTTCCTTCACGTAGAAGAAGACCTGGCTCCACGAACAGTTGCTGGTCTTGGATGTGTAGGCGTAAGGAAGACGAACCAGGTGGTAGGGGACAAAGCAGACGCAGAAGACGCTGACCAGCACCAACATGTTTCTGCGTGATCTGGCGAGCTTCTTGGACCCGATAGACGCAGGCTGCTTCTCCTGTGCCACTGAAAGCTTGCGAGAGGTTTTGTAGTAGAAGAAAACCAGGCAGACGAGGACGGTTACAAAGATGGTGGCCGAGAAGACGTGGATGATTTTGTAAAGCACGTTGAGCTCTTTACTGTGCATCTCATCACAGCTCACTTTTGTTAGTGTTTCATATACCGGCTTTTCTGTTATAAGAGAGACCAGGATGTAGGAGCTCGTCACAGTGATGAGGAAGACCCAGGTTAGGATGGATGTTATCTTAGCACCTCGTACTGTCTGCAGCATGTGATTTCCCAAAGGGTGGACGATCTTCAGGTACCTGCAGGGAGGAGAGAGCTATCAGTGTGTGAGTCAAACCAACTCTTTCACCTCCTGAAAACCAAAGACTAAGCATGTTCATCCAGTGTGGACTCATGTTCTCCCAGCCTGCACTTTCCACCGTGTCTGCAGCCACTGCCTGTTGGATGATTATGCCCCAAAGAAACGCTTTAACCTATAAGCTTTACGCACAAAGACTTCCTCTTCAGGAAGGCAGGAGGAGAGGGAGCATTTCAATGAAGACAGGAAACCCTTTATTCACAGGGACATGGCTGATGATTGACATTTCAAAGTAGACTGATAACTAGATTCTAGTCTGTTCCCCCAAAATTTGAAAACTACTTCATGTCCAGAGTTGTTTGGACTCACACTGTTACCAGATCCAGATCTGTGTGATTCAAACTGGAGCCGCCTCTTATTAAACTCACTGTGACAGGGATACAGCGCTGTATGGGTTCACTGAGTCTGACAGGGGTGTGAACACGTGATCTACCGTATTTGTCGGACTATAAGGCGCGCTTAAAATCCTTTAATTTTCTCAAAAATTGACAGTATGCCTTATGTATGAATTCTGGTTGTGCTTACTGACCTCGAACAGATTCTATGTGCTACACGGCGCTCAAACATCTGTCGTAGGCAGGAGCCTGGAGGACATGGAGGAAGCACGAAGAATGAGTT
The DNA here is from genome assembly GCF_041146795.1 of Maylandia zebra. NCBI lineage: Eukaryota > Metazoa > Chordata > Actinopteri > Cichliformes > Cichlidae > Maylandia > Maylandia zebra. The sequence goes on along the minus strand of NC_135180.1, from coordinate 38,978,567 downwards.
GAGTAAAGTTTGACTTATCTGACTGTTTTGTTTCGCTGAATGCGCCTTATAATCCAGTGCACCTTATGGTCCGAAAAATACGGTAATCTGGCTGTTTCAGCTTTCCTGGGTTTGGGGTTTTCCATTGGTCCGTCTCAGAGTGGGTCTAAAACTTTTCAGGTCCAGCAGTAACAGCCGAGATCGAGTGGAGATGCACCACAGTGGTTTAAGCAAAGTCAACAGTACACAAATGTTAAATGCAGATGCACCGATGGTGGTGTTTCACTACTTAAATGACCCTTTTGATGTGTGCGTGTTTGTGTAATGTGTGCAAACGTGCTGAGTCCGTGATGAACTCTGCTGTTGATTTCATTCTGCTGCTTCAGCTCTGACCACGGAGGCAGAAGTAGCATCGAGACCACATCCTTTGCTTTTCAAACACGTATGACAGTATCCTGCTGATACCTTTGTGCGGCTGCAGAGACAACACGCAGCGTCGCACTGGCCGCCCTCAGGTGAACTGACAGCTGCTAGGATCAGGCTCATGTCTACATCTGTACCTGTAATTTCCTCCTGTTTAGCTGAGAAGCCAGATGAACTGTAGCCACATGAGTTCATAAAATACATGGTAGCCCTCCTAAGTGATTCACTGCTCACCTGGTGGATGTTACAAAGTCTTACGATCCACCTGGTGAGCACCGCCCCGCCCAGGATCAGGTTAGGGTTGTATTTTTGGACTCCCGGGTACCTGGAGAGGTAACGCGCAAACGCCACACTGGATTTGAACCCTACTCATGCTGCTGTGACCTAGTTCTCGGGCGATGGCACTAATCGCCGCGGCGCGCCTGCACATCGTGGACTGTTTATGGTTTTTACAAAAAGAATCTGTCATGTATGCAGGTGGCACTCAGCTCGGTGCCATGACCCGAATAAAAGCCAGACAAACGTAACCACGTTCGATTTCCTTGAAATTTAAGTTGACACAGAGTGATGACAATCATCTACCACAAGATAAGAACCCACATCCCATCGGCTGTTGGTGCGCTGAAAATGTTTACAGCAGACACAAACGTGTTACAGCCTCGGCGTCGTCATCTCGCTCAGCTTTGTTTTGGATTGTTGGGGATTTTTTGACTTTTGGCGTCTGTTTTCGTTCCCTCTCTGTTCCCTGTTTTTTGTGGTTTTTTGTAGTTTTCTTTCTGTCCTTTGAGATTGTCTCCACCTGTCCTCTGTTCCCTGCTGGGTCTCATCTGATTATTTAAAGTCCTCTCTTCTCTCTAACGCCTGTTTTTTCCCTGCTTTCGCATGTTTGCCTCAGTTGTGTGCAGTTCTTTGTCGGACCCCTGGAGTGTCCTGATTACGTTCCCACCTGTTAGCAGCGATGAAGCCCATGAACATGATGCTGGCGTACATGTTCAGGTAGAAGGCCGAGGCACCGAAGTTGCAGTAGACCTTGCGGATGATCTCAGACTTAATGTTGGCGTACTTCATAATTCGCAAAGGGAGGCAGAGGCTGATGAGGAAGTCGGCCGCTGCCAGGTTCTTCAGGAAGAGGGTGACGCTGGACACGTGCCGCTGACCCCTGAAGAAGTAAACGTTCAGGGTGAAACCGTTGAGGAACAAACCGACCTGCAGACACGGGAGGGACAGGAAGGAGGTTTGCATCATTTAGTCAAAGTTTAATATTTATTTTCTGCCACATCATGAAGACAGAGAGGACAGCGACTCACTAGAAACACCAGGGTGTAGATCACCATGAAGAAGATGTGGGCTGAGGTGTCCTGGATGTCTTCATAACAGCTGGAGTTACTGTTGTTGTTTCCGGAGGGGTCGAAGGTCGAAGCTGCCATGTTTCCAGGTCTGGAAAGACCAACCCGGGTTAGACGGCGGTTAAAACAGAGACGGTCACCACGGGAACTGCTGAAGGCTAAAAGGGAAGTGGTACAACACATGGTTACCAATCGTGCCTTTTTCAGGAGGCTGCTGCTCTCACGCCACCTGAACAAATGTGATGCTAAATAAGAGGAAGCTTTTAGTAATAACCAAAACAAAAACTTGTGGTGAAAGGCGGCGAAAATCACAGACGGCCAAAGAAACTGGATATTTAAAAACAGCAACAACGCTGATGCAGAGGAAACAGAGGTAACTGGGATTTTTCTAATACAGACCTCCATCCAGACCAGATTCAAACATGTGAACATAAATCACACCGTGAACAGCAAACGGATACAAAGAGAAACTCAAACTATATACATGCTGAACAGGTGAGGAGAAGCTGACCTGCTGTAATGATATTTCATCATTTAAGCCATATTCACACAGGACAGCTCCTTCCTCCCTGCAGCCGTCAGACTGTACCAACAAACACAGATGTTTACATCTGCGCTGCAACTTGCACTATTTTATCAACCGATTCACACTACAACCAGGGTTTGCCTCTTAACTGTATTTAATTTTATTTTATTTAATAAGGGTGCAGGACTCTGTTTTTGGTAACCATCGCCCTCGATGTAAATATGTAAAAACTGTGTATGTTTCTGTCCTGTGTCTTGTGTACTGTTTGTTTGTATTTGTGTCTTTCTGGCTGCTGTGACACCCACATTTCCCCCCAATTAAAGGATGATTCTATTCTATTCTATTCTATTCTATTCTAACATTGTTTTAATTCCATATTAACGTGCCCACACACGCTTTTTTCTAACATTTGCAGATACTTATGTTAATATTTGACACCAGGTCTTATTTTTGTGCTCAATAGTGATGACATCACTCGACCGCGCCTGTGATTAGAAAGAATGATGCTATGATGCCGTCTGGGGCGGCGACTCTACGCCACGCACTGTGTGGATGTGGAGAAACGTGCTGTGGTCGTCCCGTAAACTCCTGCGTCACACATCAGCGACGCTCTTTTCACCTCTAAAAGGTCACTGAGGGTTTTTTTATTTACTACATGATTAATGTGACGTTTCTGTTTGACCTGAATCTGATTTTTTACCTTATCATGTTTATTTATATCAAACCATTTTTAAATCCTGTGGAGGTGCGGCTCAGATTCTCGCCACAGCCCAAAACAGTCACATCATCAGCAAATGAAAGTCACTTTAGAAAACCTTGTAAATATCATTGATGTGTGTCATAACCCGTGTGGTAAACACAGAGTGGACGTGTTTCCAGAACCACAGATTTGTTTCCTTCGGTGTAATTTCTCATCTCTTCTGTGAGATGTGTTGGCGGTTGCATTGTACACCTGACACACCTGCACAGTGACACAATGGTCTGTCACTGCAGTTTTTCTGCGCTGCAAACACGGCCTCGTAGCTGTGCAGCAAACAGGACAGCTGACAGCAGCAGCTGCGTTACTGCACTCGTCTCTGTCAAAGTCAGCAACATGTGGCGTGATGATGATCATTAAATCACCTGTGCCTCTCACAGAGCAGCGCGTCTCCTCCTGACGATCACAGCGGCTCAGACTTTCCTCCCGGAGGAGGAGGAGGAGGGCTGTCGGTCTGATCTCCTCATCGATGCGACGATATGTGACCTCACAGAACCGATCGCTCTTATCTTTTCATCGGCCCGTCTCTTCACAGGTCAGAGACGCAGGAAGGATCCTGCTAGACTGCGTTGACCTACTTACTATCATGAGCTTATCTGACCTCAGATCAGCACCCGTCTGTGCTTTTATTGCACAGTGTTTGTTTCATGTGTTCCACTTTTTTAATGATGTTGTTGTTACTGAAGCGGAAAGATCACTGCATTCACACGATGACGGGCAGGTGTGGGAAGTTTCGTGAACCTAAACAGAAGCCGGCTCATCTTCATAGCCTGACCCCGATCACTGACAGCATCGTAACCAAGGCCTCCTCCTCCACACGTTCCATCTTCTGTCCTTACAGGTCGTTACGTCTGCAAAGCCCCGGCCCGATAAACCAGGACCAACATATGTCAGGGTAAAGCCCAGGAGCCGCCATGAGTCCAGAGGAAGTCCCGCTCTGCCTGCTTCTACTGGCCTTCACCACGGCTCTGAATCCTAAACCTCACACAGTCACGTTTGCTGTGTGGCAGGCAGGAGAGTGGACCCAAATGCAGGACTCACAGGACACAGAGGAACTGAAGGAGGCAGCTTTCACTGCGCTGTGAAAAACTCAAATACAGGAAACAAGAAACAAAGCATAACAACTAGAAGCTGGTAAACCAAGGCCACAGGAAACGAGGACCACGGAGGAAACACACAGGAGACGTACGACACGACAAAAGAGAACACAGCGCTGAAATACACAAGGGAGCAGGAACCGGAAACAGGAGGGAAGCACAGCTGGGACTAATCACACATAATAAGACGAGGGGAAGCAAAGCTAGATACACTGACATGAGACTTTCAAAGTAAAACAGGGAACACAAGACTATCAAAGACACTGACGAGAGCTGAGACATAGAGACACGACGGTCTGAGGAGACAGAGGGACTCTACGAGGGACACGGGGAAGACAAACAGAAACTGAGACTGTAACACAAGCAGAACCAAAACCATGAAAAAGAATGAAAGAGAAAATAAATTAACCACAAACACTGAGTCAGAACACTCAGGACCATGACACACAAGTCTGATATGAACCTGTGAGGGCTGCAGAGCAAACACCACGGCAACAGGCAGCCCCGTATCATCATCATCATCATCATTATTCTAGAAGAAGGGATGATTGATTTCTCCACAGAGGTCTCCCTCCCTCTCTGAGCAGCTAATATAAAATCAGCTGATGCTGAGGTTTCACTCGTGTGACTGAGAGGACCGGCGGGCCCACACCCCCTCTTAAACTCTGCAGACCTTCACACACTCGAAATCTGAGCTGATGTTTCACGCCTGTTGATGTGGCCGTTCACACCGACTGTGCAATTTTGCAGGAGGAACGTGAAACCAAACTTGAGTCTTCAGAGACGAACAAACACATCTGACCAATCAGGTCACTGCATTTGGCAGCAAATCAAAAGCCCATACTGAGTACAGCAGAAACAGGGAAATAAGCGAGTGTGACCTCAGACAAACGACTGCACGCTGCTCTCAAACTAGTTATCAGTTTCATCGCTCGCTGTCCACAATCGTTTTTTCCACAGTGGGGTTTTTTAGGAAAATGTTCAGCGAGTGTATGTAAGTCGATACGTTTCCATTTGAAGAATTCAGCCTGTAGTCTACGCTCTGGCCGAGGCGTTGGCCTCACGGATGTCGATGTGGGCTTCGTGCTGTCGGCCTGTTTATCGCTCTGACTTCACTGCTCTGTTAAACGAGGGCTTTGGGTCCTGTGCGTGGCCCTGAGGGCTGAAACGCTCGTGTCTGCGCGACAGGTCGACGCCGTTTTCTGTTTCTAATCGCACAGGTGACCCTGCAGGACTTTCAAACTAAGGCTGAAACAGCAGACGCCATCATCTGCAGGGTTGGGGCTGTTGTTTTCCTTACAGGTGTTTCCAGTTCAGGTATGTGTGGTCATGTGACGCAGCTGTTGGCAAACATGCAGAACTCGCCCTGTTTGTCCCTCCACGCTAACGTTTGTATTTGAACACACAGTGGCTTTAAAGTAAATGAAACCTCAATCTGTTTGTGATTGTGACTGCAGATATTTCCAGCTCTGACGTTTCTCTCCTGACCAATCAGCTCAGTGCTCTCTCTGCTCTGTTACATCAGCACCGCGAAGCTGCAGCTTGTGGTCACAGCGGCTTAGTTACAACAGTGCGACCCAGTTACAGAGAAACAGCAGCCACCGCTTATCGAAACTTCATGAGAATCTTTTTATTGGAAAAGAAAACATTGTTTAAAAAACTATTTCCAGATGTGACACATCAGCAGCAAAGTTTCACACGCAGAGAGGGTCTATTTTCTCTGGTGAAACCTCGTTCTGATAGTCGACTACTCAGATCATCATCCATTGGACATAAACGTACAGCTTATTGCACCAGCAGCATCTGCTCTTATATAACTATCATTAGCTTACAGCTTTAAGTGTTTCAGGTCTGTGCTAACTAAAAATAAAGACAAGATGATAGTTTATTAAATTTTAATGAATTCTGCAGATTGTTTCGGTGAAGTTTAATAAACTCCTTGCTATCTAAAATATAACAGGACACCGGAGTAAATTCTGGAGCATCTCACACTTCTGATGATCAGCTGTCTGCTTGACGTTTATTCAGCTGTGTAAAAACTATAACTTTAATCTCAGCCAAACCGATTTACTCAGGAACAAATAAAATACTAAAAAAGCCAAACAATAACATTTGTAAGTTATCTAAGTGACTCATATATCATGTTTAACCTGAGTAGCGAAAGACGGCGGTGGGTTTGAAAACGATTTGCCGGGAGTCCGGTGTTCTCACAGCGCTAGTGAGCTTTGCCCCCGGCTAGCTATCGAGCTAGTGGGTAACAGACGTCTCAGAAAACGTTGGAGCGCTTTTGAAAATATGTGGTGTCCTGATAAACTGAGCAGATATTTGAGGTTTACACAGCTACATTCTCGCCTGAAAATATGTTAAACGTTTATTTTATGACCCAGAAAGAATAATAAGAGTAATATTAAAACTAACTAGCTGCCGCCATTGTTGGAAGCTGCGCTGGGCTGCGCTATGAATTCTGGGACACAGTTTCTTCTTCTTTGTGGTTTAACGGCAGCTGGCATCCTTGTACATGCAGTGCTGCCATCTTCTGTTTCAGTCCGTTATTACACTCTTAAATCCTGCTACTTATTCCTGCGTCTTTTGGGATCTTACAAAGCTTCAAACGAAGCGTCGACGATTTTGATAGTCGACTAATCGTGGCAGCCCTAGTCACAACGCTGCGTCGCCACCGGTAATGTCTCCCAGAAGACTCACTGACATGTCACTGACAACTAAACCTGTCCTCAAACATCACTGTGGTGTCTGTGTGTGGTCGACAGGGAGGATTTGTGCTTCAGCAGGAATCTACGCCGTACCTGCGTGAATCCGTCTGCACCTCACGAGAGATGCAGGTACACGTTGGGTCGACGCAGCCCGCAGACCATCCACACTCCGCTGCATTTCCAGCTACTTTTTCAACCACAGATTTCAAATGTCAGTGAGAGGTCAACAATCATGGTCTCAATATTAGAAATACTCATCACAGCATCAGTATAAGGACGTCAGCCCATTCCCAGAGGGAGATCAGACTGTCGGTATGGACGTGAGGGAAAAACAACAAAGTGGAAAATCCTGAGGGACAAATGTTTGACCACGAAAATAACCAAGTACAAGACGTCCCAGCGTTTCATGTTTTTGTTGCACATTAAACACCAGCACGAGTAGAAACGGCAACCGTGATGTCGGCCACACTCGGTGCCGAAGTGCAGATCAGGCCCGACAAGCGGACGATGGGAGGAGGTCGAGGGTTGCTGTGGTGACCAGTAAAAAGAGCGTTGCGTCAATCTGCCACAAATTCACATCAACTGGCCTCATCATCAAAGAGCTGCGGTGCAGTCCGCCATATTAGAAGCTTTCAGTGAGCAAACAGCGTGTAGGGTATAAATCACACCCAGACGGCGTGATGCCTCGCATCCACTTACTCCAGCACACGTGTCTCCAGACCGGGGAGGGGGGCGCCAGAGAGCCCTGATGGGACCCTCACAGCCACGGGGACACCTTCTTACTGTGAGGCGACAGCACACAAACGCAGCCAATAACCAATCAGTTACCTCGCAGCTAAAACGCTCACATCCATGGTTCTCATTAATGATGGACAGCAGAGGAAAGCAGATGTTTGGATGTTTGCACCTCTGTGCAGCCTGCAGGCCAGGAACCACTGAACCACATTAAAGATGCCACCTGTGAGACACAAGCTTGTGCGCGCCGCGAGCAGTGAAACTAATACCAACAGGTTCTGTGTAAATATAGCTGCTAATCACAGCGTTTAAAGGCCAGACATGTGACATGTAAGCATATCGGTGAGGTGGGGTAGAAACAGCAGGCTTACCTGCAGCACTGTCCCGTCTGCGCGTCTTCACGGAGAATCTGTGAGAAACCCTTTATGACTTCCTTCTGCACAGTTTATATGAGCAAGGCCAGGCCACACAGAGAGAGGGAGGGCGGTGGAGGAAGCTGGTGGTTGCTGCTGTGCTGACGTCCTGCATGCAGCACCGTTCCTCATTTGCAAGTCAAAAACACACACCTATTTTTACCAGGAAGTTTTCATTTTTCCAGAGAACTTTATTTGAAAGAGCTTTGCTCTGAGCGGGTCTGTTGTGTGCGACACTGATCCTCTGAAAACAACAGCTGCTGGAAACAGACTCAGTCAGACACACAACCCAGAACCAGCAGGTAAACGCGGCTAAAGGTTAACCAGCAAGCTTTAACACAGATCAGAGTCGACTCGTAAATGTCCCGTGACTCACAGTGTTCGTGTTTTCTTATTTTCAATCTGCAAACTTAATTCTGTTTCTATTCGGCTTACACGAGTGTTGAGTGTGAGCTGGGAGTGCCTGTCAGTTATTCAAAGCCGGTTCTGGGTCCAGCACATGTGTCAGAGGAAGCGCGACATGTCGCTGCTTGTTGAAGGTTTCTGGTTTTTAGCAGCAGAGTGAGCGCGTGCTGTGTTTTAAACACACAGCGCTGCGTCATGTGATGCATTCACCTGTTTTAAAGGATTAGGGTTTGGTTTCAGGTCTTGGAGCTTCCTGGAGAACCTGCTGCAGATTCCAGACTGATGGTGTTGCTATGCTGGCCTTCAGCCCAGGAGGATCTGATTAGGAAATGAACTTGATGGCTGAATACCCATAATGCTCCTCCCTGTGAGACATACGAGCTGTGCAAACAGACACTAGTGCAGGACGGTGAAACCACAGAGTGTAGATCAGATTTCTGGTTTTAAATTCTATTAGGAAGTGCTGAAGGCTGGTGCGAGTCCAGAGTTTACATCTGCTTTTGCAGCAGCTTACTGGACTCAGTGTTTTCTCTCTGTATCTAATTACAGACTGGTTCAGATTTCACAGCTGTTTTGGACTCGTATCTGCTTCATCCTGTTTTCAGATTCCCTCAGACTGGTGTGGAACTTTGGGATGGTTTCACATCCTGTTTTGGAGCATCTGCGATGACTTGCCACCGTGGCCACACCGGCCCTCTGTATTCCCAGGCTGACTCCAGGGCTCAGTGTGTTTTTGTTTTGTTTTGTTTGTTTGTTTTTCGTTGTTTCCAGTTCGTTTGTACTGTTTCCAGTTTAGCCTCACTTTGGCACAGATTTTGGACCAAACTGAAGTGATCGGCAGCAATCTCCCACACCAGCCTATTAACCAACCAAAGACCCAGACAGACTTTTAATTCATTTGAAAGCCTGATGCTTAGCCTCGTCCACCCCAGCTGTAAAACTCAGAAACCAGTCTTACTTGTTATCATCTATTGTCCACCTGGGCCTTACACAGAGTTTCTGTCTGATTTCTCAGACTTTATATCTGATTTAGTTCTCAGCTCAGATAAAATAATTATTGTGGGTGATTAGACTCAATTGGATTTTCTCAAAATGTAAAATCACACTGGAGATCACAGGTGTCGAACTCCAGGCCTCGAGGGCCAGTGTCCTGCAGGTTTTAGATGCGTCCTTGAACCAACACAGCTGATTTAAATGGATAAATGACCTCCTCAACATGTCCTGAAGTTCTCCAGAGGCCTGGCAATGAACTAATCATCTGATTCAGGTGTGCTGACCCAGAGATCTAAAACCTGCAGGACACCGCAGGGACCCCTGATCTAGATCTTGTTTTAACATACGGCAAAGAAACTGAACATTTAACAGTGTTTCCTGAAAACCCTCTCCTGTCTGATCATTTCCTGATAACATTTACCTCCTCACTACGTACGACTCTGGATACTGTAGCTCCTTTGAAAACTAAGGTCTCTAATCAGAAGTACCTGACTCCGTGGTATAATTCTCAAACACGTAGCCTAAAGCAATGACTCGTAATCTGGAGAGGAAATGGCGTGTCACAAATTTAGAGGATCATCATTTAGCCTGGAGAAATAGTTTGCTGCTTTATAAGAAAGCCCTCCGCAAAGCCAGAACATCTTACTATTCATCACTGATTGAAGAAAATAAGAACAACTCTATGTTTGCTGTTATGGTCTACAGGCCTTTTAGGGTCACAGCTTTAAACCTTTACTCAAAAAGCATCTCTAGACCCAGCAGTCTTAGCTAATTATAGGCCAATCTCCAACCTTCCTTTATATCAAACATCCTTGAAAGAGTAGTTGTCAAACAGCTAACAGATCATCTGCAGAGGTTTATTTGAAGAGTTTCAGTCAGGTTTCAGAGCTCATCACAGCACAGAAACAGCTTTAGTGAAGGTTACAAATGATCTTCTTATGGCCTCTGACAGTGGACTCATCTCTGTGCTTGTCCTGCTAGACCTCAGTGCAGCGTTCGATACTGTCGACCATAATATCCTATTAGAGCGATTAGAACATGCTGTGGGTATTACAGGCACTGCGCTGCAGTGGTTTGTATCATATCTATCTAATAGACTCCAGTTTGTCATGTAAATGGAGAGTCCTCTTCACACACTGAGGTTAATTATGGAGTTCCACAGGGTTCAGTGCTAGGACCAATTCTGTTTACATTATACATGCTTCCCTTAGGCAGCATCATTAGAAGACATAGCATACATTTACACTGCTATGCAGATGACACCCAGCTCTATCTGTCCATGAAGCCAGATAACACACACCAATGAGTTAAACTGCAGGAATGTCTTAAAGACATAAAGACCTGGATGGCCGCTAACTTTCTGCTTCTTAATTCAGATCAAACTGAGGTTATTGTACTCGGCCCTGGAAAGCCTAGAAATATGGTATCTAACCAGATTCTTCCTCTGGATGGCATTACCTTGGCCTCCAGTAACGCTGTGAGGAACCTTGCAGTCATTTTTGACCAGGACATGTCCTTCAACGCACATATTAAACAAATATGTAAGACTGCGTTCTTCCATTTGTGCAACATCTCTAAAGTTAGAAATATCCTGTCTCAGAGTGACGCTGAAAAACTAGTTCATGCATTTATTATGAATCCCCCCTTTAGTTACGCTGCAGTAGATCTAGGCTGCTTGTCCTATAGGAGATTCCCATGATGCACTGAGTGTTTCTTGTTTATTCACTTCATTTTTCTACACCTCTCTGCATTGTGTTATCATTAGTTATTATTAACCTCTGTCTCTCTTCCACAGCATGTCTTTATCCTGTCTTCCTTCTCTCACCCCAACCAATCGCAGCAGATGGCCCCGCCCCTCCCTGAGCCTGGTTCTGCCGGAGGTTTCTTCCTGTTAAAAGGGAGTTTTTCCTTCCCACTGTCGCCAAAGTGCTGCTCACAGGGGGTCATATGATTGTTGAGGTGTTCTCTGTATTTGTACTAATATAGGGTCTTTAACTTACAATTTAAAGGCATTAATGAAACTGTTGTTGTGATTTGGCGGTGTATAAATAAAACTGAATTGAATAGTGATAGGTTTGATACCATCAAACAGACGAGGGGGAAGACCAGGTTACTGAGAAGTGCTTATGGGTATAATAATCTGTTCCCACCATCACGTCCACCTTGCTGCCACAATGAATGCCTGGTTTCAGATTAAAAGATGCTGATTTTTTCTCTTTTCCAAAGAAGAGAGGAAAGAGTTTTAAATAGATCTCGTCTTCCGTTCACAGATGGGAGAGCCTGACTGTTACCCTATCAGCCTGATCTCTGCGCAGCACAGAGGGAAATATTCAAACTGCCTCAGGCTGGTTTGTCTCTGCTCTGGAGGGCAAACTGTCAGGACATGTTTTTGGAATAACGATCATGAAGAAATCTTTCTACGGGGATTCTCCCAGACTGAGTCAGGACTCGGTGGGTGCATGTGGAGGCAGCCTAAGATCGGTTGTAGAGGTGCAGCGGAGAAAAGGCTCGCTTTAAGATAAATCTGATTATTAAAGGTAGATTTTCCATCATCGGCTGGCTGTGATCTCTTCACCTGTGCGGTGACAGCGACAGGTCTGGCCTTGCTCTCAGCGTTCACCTTATCTCCCCATCTCTTCCAAGTAATCGGTGGGTGGAGCTGACCCGGTGATTAAGGATGCAGCTCACCTGAGCAGGTCGGGCAGCCCTGCTGAAAGCTTTCACGGGCTCTTCTCCTCTCTGTCATGCTGGCTGGCTAATGGAGCGTTCGGTTTCTCTTTTGATTTTGCACGCACACAATCGCTCTTTGATTCTCTGACGAAGCTCGGCACTGAGCTGGAATCTGTGGGAGGATTCGGTAACGGCAGACAGGGAGGTAGATGTTTGACTTTCAGATGAAGTCATGACCCCTGCCTGGTCCCGGCTCCCCCTCCCTCTCCCTGTGTCTCTCTGGTGTGAGATACTCACTGCAAACAGTTCTGATGTGATGATTTTGAAAATGCTGCTGCTCGAGGTTATATGCTGATGGCTGCTGTACAGGAAGGAGGAATTCCTCAAATGATACTAACGAGCATCATGAGCTTAACCTGAAGCTCCAACTCCCGTCACTGCACACTGTCCAAGTTTATCCTGCACGTCTGCTGCTGTCATTGCTTTATCACATCTGTCTCTGTTTATGATCAATGCTTATCTGCGTGCTCTCACACACACACACACACACACACACACACACACACACACACACACACACACACACACACACACACCAAAAGATGACAGAAACAGCTGTAACATCAATCAGTCTCAATTCTTCACTGCTGCCTTTAAAAACTCCCAAAATATGTGTTTTTGATGTCAGAGCTGTGATTCAGACTGGCCACGTGTGATTTAACAATACCTTTACTGGGAATGTCATCAGCGCCCCCTGCTGGTCACAGGGTTCCATTACACTCCATTTTTTCCCCTTTAACTTTGTGTTTTTGAGGAACAGGTACTATCACCTCATTTAATTTACTTTAAAAAGAGGGATTTTAAAATGTCAGCAAAATAGTTATTAATATTTTTTATCCCACTCTGCTGCTCCTCGTGTACCTGCAAACAAACATGTAATGACAGATATGACCACCTGATGGCAGCAGAGAGGCATCAGCTGCAGTGAGCAGAGATTGAAAACATGACTAAATAGGAGTTATTTTAGAAGAAAGAAAAGCTTTATTTAAAATACAGACATCATAAAGCAGTTGTAATGACTCTGACAGCAGGAACACTATGACATCACAGTCAGATTGCTGCTCATCCTGCGGTTTGACACGAGCTTCTAAAAAGAGGCGACTCGTGAGCAAATCAGCAGATTCTGCATGAACGGACTTTAATGCTGCAGGTTTGATGCCCACTCATCACAGTTCAGTTTCACTTCCACGTCAACACTTCCTCTTCCTCGCTGACCTTCCCTGTCCTCTCTGTCCTGCTTTTGGTCAGAACAATAAATAAAACCAAGAACTGAAGCTCTGAATACTTCTCTTATGTACACATAAAGGGATAAAAATATACATTCATGTCTCTTTCTATTTTACACATACAACTCCTGATTTACACACTTTTCTATCAGACCGAGAAACAAACAGAAGAGAGCAATTTTATTACAGCAAATAAAAAAAATACATGATTTCAGCTTCAACATTTAGGTTTTGCGTCTCCTCACGTCTCCTCAGGGGTCTTCTCCTCTCCTTGCCGCTGCCTTATTTGCCTTGTCTCCCCTCCTCGCCTTCTAAATGTTGCTCAGACTCTGCGCCGTGGTCAGGGACCTCCTCCTCCTCCTCTCTCGCCGCGACACTTTTCTCAGCAGCGATTCCCTGAAGGTTCGGCACATGAGGAAGTAGATGATGGGGTCGAGGCAGACATTGAGTGCTGACAGGAAGAGCGTCCCCTCTTTCACCTGCAGCAGCAGGAAGCGGGCGTACCGGCTGAAGCTCGACTCCGGCATCTGGCTCAGCGTGTAGGGGATGCGGCAGACGTGGTACGGCACGAAGCAGATGAAGAACACCACCAGGATGCTGAAGATGCTCCGGTTGGACTTGCGGCAGACGTCGCTGTTATCGCAGCGAACCCGGCGGTACGACTGGTAGATGCGGCGGGAGATGGAGGCATAGCAGAAGGCGAGGACCGCCAGAGTCACCCAGAACATTGAGACGCTGAAGATCGAGGACACCCGGTGCCACTCTTTGCCCAGCGCCGTCTTCAGATCCATGCACTTGCGGGCGTTTTCCTCGTTGGCTTCCTTGCTCGTCAGCAAGCTGTTGGGCATGAGGAAAACGGTGAGGAGGGTCCAAGAGAGGACGGCCAACACCCGGGCACACTTGGGGTTCTGCAGGTGGTGCAGGGAAAAGATCCTGGCTACTCTTGTCCTGCAGGAGGTGGTGGTGATGGAGGAGGGGGAGGTTCGGACAATCTTGACGTAGCGCTCGAGGCTAATTAAGCCCATGAAGAGGATCCCCATGTACATGGAGCAGTAGAAGATCACAGCGCTGTAGCGGCAGACGATCACGTGGATGTACCAGCCGCCGAGTTCCAGCTGAGCCACGATCCTGAACGGGTAGGTGCACAGCATGAGGAGGTCGGCCACCACCATGTTCTTCAGGTAGACCACCAGCCCAGAGTCGGCGGGCACTCTGAAGAAGATACAGGCGGCTCCGCCATTCAGAAGCGAACCCACCAGAAAGATCACAAAGTAGAGCAGGGGCAGGATCTTCAGGGTGAAGACGCTGTTGAAGTCTGCCGTCTGGTTGGACAGTAGGCTGGTGGAGTTGTTGTGAGCCATCCCTGCAAACACGAAGAACACAGTACGAGCTTTAGGACGATTACAGGAAACATTTTTCATTGGCATTAATAAAACGGGAGAAATCAGTGACAGAGGTGATGCTCTGTGGCTCCACCTGCAGAATCATTCTCTTTGAAATGAGTGATAAACGTAATCGTCACTTGGAGGAGGTGGACAGACTCTCTGTGGTCAGTGTTTGGTTTCCACTGACAGAGCTGCAGACTGTCTGCATGCACCACCACAGCGGCGTCATGGCGTTATGACAGAGCACAAAGTAACGACCGCTGAAGGCCTGAATCTGCATTTGTGCTTTAACCCATGTTCAGTGTTACGTTGTTTCTGTGCTGCTCGGCTGAAAAAACCTTTTGTGTTCATGCAGTGAGCTGCTCTGTTTACACTGGGCACGTGCACAAACAAGGTTTCACGGACGCTTCCTTTGTCCTGCTCTTCACGCACTTCCCTCCGATCCTGATTCATCCCAGTCCAACACGCAGCGCTCTCGTCCTTCATCTGCGCTGTGAAAACACTTACGGTCGGGTTTGACAGGACAGCACCGGCTGCATCGCGTGTTCCCGTGCTAGTAAAGTTATTTTTAACCTCAGATTTCTGCTAGTGGTCATTCCTGCACTAACCACACAACCTGCTGGCTTTAATTCCACCTGAAACACTATTTGGTTTCTTGTGCACCTACACCAGTCAACAGAAGCTGTTAGTGAATAAGAAATCCTGTGTGGAGATGGACACTTCCACTGTGGATCAGAAGAGCCGATATGAAGAAGGATCAGACAGCAGTTTCCATTTCAGGGAAGCAGCTAAACTCCTGATCAGGCAGCGTGTGGCGTGTCCCTGCAGTGTGCTGTTCCTCTTTTCCTACCATCTCCACATTGCTGATTGTCTCATAAAGCCACTGAATGCCCACAGCTTTAGAACGAGGATGTTTACTTCCTGTGCCAGAGCCACCAATAAATGGCCTGTTCCTTTGTTTGCTGCAGCTCAGAGCGAGCCACAGGGGACGATCATGTCGACTAAATGCACCAACGTGTTATATTATCGACCCTTACGAGGGTCTTTTCAGAGAACAAGAACAAACATAAAGTTTTTTTGATATCACATCACTCCAGGAAGCAGGCTCAACAAACTCTGAGTTCAAAAATAAACCCGGGAAAGGAATCCACTATCAACGGAGCGCCGATACCAGGATTCCCCAGACTTTACCCTGATATAACTTCATGTTAAATTAGACTTTAACCATCCATCCACTCTTTTATAATTATAATATTTCTGACTGTCTGAGGCAAAGTTTCCCCGATTCAATTAGAATCGAATCGTGGATTGAATCGATTCGGGACCTTGTGAATCGAATCGATTCTAGAAATCAGTGACGATACCCAGCCCTAGTTGCAGGGCTAAGACTTTAACATTGCTTAAAATAATGCCGATTACATCTTGTGAACATCTGCTCTGCCAGCTGCCTGCACTGTTCGTCTGCAACCCCAAGCAAACCTAAGGCGTGCTGGACTCGAGCTTGGTAAACCAGCGGTGCACTTGACTCTCCTCCACATCCATAAAGTGCGCTACAAACACAAACAGCTAACAGGTGGATTTTCCTGTTTCAGTGCAGCTAGCGATGGGTGGAGAACCACTTACTGCTGACGGGTGTGGACAGTTTAGGATCAAACCCACTTCTGCTGCCACGGGCAGCGCAAAAGTACCCCTTAGACTGCTTTTAGTTTAGTTTCCTTGTTTTCCACTGCATCATTGATTCTATCACTAGTTAGCTAACATAAGCTAATGTAAGTCTGTTAGTGGCAACCAACCAACCACATGACAGCACTGTAGTGGCACAAGATGGCGCTACAAACTCTGAAGACGTCAGCTTCACAGACGGACTTAAATAAGACCGTTTTTTAGAGCAGGAGGCAAATTAGCCTTTAAACATGTGTGTGTCATGTCCACTGTAACACCAGAGCTCAGCTCAGAGACGTTAGTTAAGCCCGGTTCCTGGACCTGCGTCCTGGACTTCGTGGACTCTGCATTCTTTTGGGATACAAGTTCCCAAAGTTTGCATCTGTAGTATCTGATCATACACACTGAGAGGATGCTGACTATGCAATAACAGCTGCAAAGCTTCTGCTTTTACCTTTGACAGGCACAGGACGTGGTGCAGGACCTTCACTGATATTTCATGTTTATGAGACTTAAAGGGAAGTTTGCTTATAACTCCAGCCATTGTGTGAAGGCTGTAAACATTCACAGGAATCATTTGTTAAGTAAACGAGTCTCATCCAGATCCCCGATGTCATTCCTGAGCATTTGTTTGTTTGCTGTGACTCAGTTATGGAAACAAACTCACTTCTTTGAAACTGAAGCTCTCACGAATCAGACCAGCAGACCCCATTTGTTCTGACTCGATAGTAAAACACTCATACTCAGTAAAACAAGAGCATCCATTTCCTGGATGGTCTGAACCACACAGTGTTTGTCGGGCACAAACAGTGAAGGTTTCAGTGTCAGTGACTTTGATTGGTGCAGACGAGGCCAAGCACATCACTCCGGGCCTCCTGTGACAGGACTACATCAATGCTGTTATTACAAATAGAAATTCACCTCACCCACCCAGGTGAAAAAGGTTTCTGTATCAGGCTGTTTCTTTATCCACTGTGGACTGACTGCTGGACCAAAGCACACAGCATGTTAAACCATGAGGCAGGTGGGCTTCAGCAGCAGAAGACCACACTGAGGCCACCTAAGGTCACCTAATCCAGGTCTAAGGATAAGATTTACCAAAGGGGGAAGTTAAAAACTTAATCTTAAGAGTAGAGATAGTCTCTGTCTCCTGAATCCAAAGCAGCATTTTGGATTAGCTGAAGGCTTTTCAGGGAGTTTTTAGGACTTCCTGATAATAATGAATTACAGTCGTCCAGCCTGGAAGTAATAAATGCATGAACTAGTTTTTCAGCGTCACTCTGAGACAGGATATTTCTAACTTTAGAGATGTTGCACAAATGGAAGAAAGCAGTCTTACATATGTGTTTAATATGTGCATTAAAGGACATTAGGTACCAGCTTGCAGAGCAGGACAGACGCAGCCAGGCTGCCTCTGTGTTAGCCCAGTCGACCAAAGGCAGAGACAGCAGCTATGCTGACGGTGGTTATCAGCGGCCTCTGTTTATCCAGGCTCTCCGAGTCAGACTTTCACTCTTTTCCTGCACCAAACCGACCAATTGTGTGACACCTACTCCAGTGAGAGACTTTCACAGAGCAGATCTATGTAGAATATAAAAATATTACAGACTGTGGGTAGTTGTTGCTACTTGCTGGCCACAGCTTTATTTTTAGCACTTTAAACTCGTTAAATCAAACTTAAATGCGTCAGCTGCAACAGATCAAAGTGAAAACCAGAAACAAACTAACAACAAGCTGAAGGAAGGAGGGGAAACAGGCGGCCCAGCACAGAGTAAACCAGAAAAAACTACAAGCACAACAAAACCAGATATTCTGCTAATCTGGGCTCTGATAACTGACCAGGACCAGTATGTAACCAGTATGTAACCAGTATGGATAGATTTGTCGGCACATCCTCACGAGTTTGGGGATGTGAGAAGAAATGAATCCACACATTAACCCTCTGTGGTTTTTTTGATACCTTTGGCGGTGTGGATGGTTTGTTGCTGTCATTTCTTTGGTCGCTGTTTTTTCCACTTCTCAGCATGCATGTGAACGCACCCACACACACACACACACACACACACACACACACCCACACACACCCACACACACACACACACACACACACACACACACACACACACACACACACACACACATGTAGGTTAAGAAAAAGAACCCTTTGGTTTAGCATGAAAACATGACCACATCACTTCATCTGAATCTTCAGTGCAGCTCGACCACAAACCAGCGGCTCTTCCTCTGCAGCGTCAGTACAAACCCTGTTTTTGACTCTGTGGTCAGAAATAAAAGATCAAACTGACACAAAACACAACTGAAGGATTTCTGAGTAAAACATGAAGTCAGCCTCAATCATGTCACAGAAGTGTTTTTCCTTGCAGCTCTGACTGTTATATTTCTGTAAGCTGCACGTCCTGCAGCAGAATCTGTCCTCACGCTCGGGCTCCTGCGTTCGTGCGCCGTTACATCCTGACGTGTGTTTGTGCGTGTTTATGAGCTTGTTTGTGTTTGTTTTTGGGCTCGTTTTCTCATACTGTTGACATTACGTGACATGTTTCCACATTCTTGAATCAGTAAACCAAACAGAAACCTGCTGGATGAAACGACATTAATAAAACAGCACATGCCGCCAGCCTGTGCAGGTATAAGCGAGCAACAGCTGGCACACTTATATTAATGTGGAAACCACAACCGAGGTTACAGTTGGCTGCTGAAAATCTTTCTGCAGCCGCTCGTTTAGAGCAAAACTGTTGAGTTCATCTGATTCATTTGCACCTTTGAGCTCTTTTGAACATCCTGCTCTCCGTGTGTTTGTTTCATCCATGCATGCTGCAGGAGAGCGCAGCTTCTGCCCTCACACTTCGCTCTTTCTTACAGCAGCTGGGAGCAACGCATCACCACAGCGTGGCGTTTACATCTGCTGTTCACACTCGTGACAAATATCCCATCAGCTGAGGAGATTACCGACAAACGTCCTCATCTGATGGTGATGCGCTTTTTCAGTTTTCTAAAACTTTCTGAGCTCTTCTGATGTTTGATCACTTCTAATCTCCCTTCCTTCCTTCCTTCCTTCCTTCCTTCCTTCCTTCCTTCCTTCCTCTGAGATATTTAAAGAAAAAAAGTTTTGAGTGTTTTCTGTGCGTGTAATAAGTTGGCCCGCACCGATGTGAGCTAATGTTATCTAAATGTCAGAGTTGCCTCACTCAGGTTTGCAGCTGAAAGGTCAGATCGTGTGTTAATGTTTCCTTCACTCAACAGAAAAATAACCTTTACAACATCCACAAAGTTTTATAAGTAAGAAGCGCTCTGAACGCAGAACAAAGTCACATGAAGCAGCTGAGCGAGCAGAGAGCAGCGTGGTGGAGCATTCTTCCCCTGTGACGGATTTATCCCGAAACAGTTTGTTTGAGCCTCCGGCAGGTTTTACTGCTTCTTCGGGCTCCGGAGCCTCGGTGAGCCGAGGTCCACCACGCTGCCTCCACACGCATCACGCCTCTACAGCTACACCTCTCTTACATTAATCACAGACTGACCCAATAACACAGCTCTGTCATCAGCTTAAAGGTGCATCAGATGGTTCTCTCACCATAAACTCCAGATGTTGCTCAGGCTCCCATACAGATGTTGCCTTCACCTGTGGTCTGCTTTCCTGCTCTGTGAATGGGAAGCTGAAGTGCTGCTGACAGCTGAGTCTGAGCTGTTATAGTCTGCAGTGGACTCCACTTCCTCTCTCTCTCTCTCTCTCTCTCTAACCCCCCTCCCCCCGTAGAGGAGCCCTCCTCCTCTGTGTCTGACTAACACGTCTATGCAAACATGATAACCCTGCTCCGACCGTTGCATGTTACAACACACTGCTGAGGCCTCTGCATGACAAATACTCCACAAATGCAAAATCTGATGTGTTTGCTGCGTCACAGCTGGATGTTAGCAGATGTTTCTAATCACCTGTGAATATGGTGCTGATATGTGCGCTGGTGTGGACTGGGTAATGCGTTAGGAATGAAAGGATGCCCCGTCGTTTGAACTCTGCAGAGAAAAACCGATGCAGCAGGCGAGTCCGTTTCACTGCAGCAGCTGGTACAGCGTCAGGGCGTCGGTGACAGTCGGAGGTGCAACCTGCTGGTATTAGACCCAAACACAGTGTCGTGACCTCATGCTGCCAAAGACGAGGAAGGAAAAGGTCAGCGGCCTGCAGCTGTAAACCCACTCCTGTTGGGGTTGTCTCACACTGCCCTTTTCCATCAGTGCGTACTCGACTCTCAGGGTTTCCACAGGTGCAGGTACCTGGTACCGAGTACTTGACTACCTGCTCTAAGCAACCATCCAAAAATGTGATGTGGCTGGATTGGCTGACCAATGGCATCGCTCGATGTGTCATGAGAGCAACTCCTTCACAGTGCCGTCTCTGAACTGTGACAAGATTTAAAACCAGAACTCTTCACATGCCACGAGTGTCCAAAAAATGCATCTACGTGCCTGAGTGCACTGAGGCGCTGCCACGCGATTGGCCGATTAGAAGCGAGCAGTTAGTGCGACTTTATTCTTTTGCCTCTTTGATTTGTGGTTTAAACATTTGCCTTAGAAAGACCTGAGCCGACACGAAGCCAGCATGAGCTGAAAGTTTGCTTCTCAGGTTCATCTGAACTTTTTTAATCTGCAGGGATTTTAGTTTTTTCCTGTCATGTTTTAAACTGACATGTTTTCTGTCCCGACTTTGCTTCCTGCCAGCTTCATTCTGTTGTCACTGTTGTGTACGTCCTTGTTTTCGGGTGAATCCCTTCTGTAAACACTTCTCGTTCCAAGTTTGCATTTCTTGTAAGCTTCTAACCTTCTTCCTGTTGAGCTTTAGACCTTTGCCCCCCTCCCAGCCTGCACCCTGCGTTATTTTTGCTCGTCTCAGCCTCTTCATTCTGTTTCCTTTGTTCTTGTAACTGTTGGTTCTTTAATTGAAGCTTGTTTTTCACTTCCCTCAGAGGCCCGGGGTAATGCATGAAATTAGTGAAGATGTGAAATATGAAACAGCTGCTTTACATGTATCAGAACCTCAAATTCAAAGATGGCCAAACAGGACATGGCGGCAGAAACCCGAGTGCAGAGTTTTGTCCTGCACTGTTCACCTGTCGCTCTGAGCAGATAACAGGATGTGTTTCAGACTATTTCTGGGCAGATGTTCTCACTGCATCTTTTTTTTTAGCTCCAGCGTTTTCCAATTTTAGCCTTTTAGATCTCTCCCTCTCTTCCTTTGTTCCACTATGATGGGGGCTCCTCCTGCACCTCGCCGTCCACTTCAAATCGTTCTTTGGGTTTATTGTGCATCAGGTGCAGTAATGCTAAAGTTCATCCATCCACTCGTATCACCCACAGGAAGTCGTTTTAGGATTTTAACCCGTGTTTTTAGGGTGTGGTTTTTAATTAGCAGGCGCTTCATCTTTACTGCACGCTGTCTTAATCTTCTGACTGGATGCAGCTCTGCACAGCAGGGTGAGCTGCCCCTGTGCAATTTGCAGTTTTGCATGTTGACCACGTGACTTTAACTCGTCCACAGCTTTGGTTGGTGACAATTATGGTTACGGGTGGGATCAAGAGAATAAGGCCCAAAACCAGGCTGCGAGTGGGTGATGTACTGCTGGAGTCCAGGTCAAAGGTCTCCAGACCAGTTAGTGACTCCTGGAAACCACCTGTTGCTAAGGAAAACCTGTACTCGTCTTTGTGATTGCATTCATCAGTAGCATGTTGCTGCAGTCGTACTTTCAAAGGATTGTCTATGAAAGCTGGGGAGCGTGCCGTAGACTGGACTGGGCCGACCGCTGAGTGTCGACCGTCATAACTACAGTACATGGTGTTTGGGTGAGATGCTTTGTAACTTCAGTCACGATTTTCACCGAGATTTAACACAAGATCCAAACCACACTGTGCCACTGCCCAAACACAACATTCAAAGTATAAAAACTGTTCCTTTGTGTTACATTCATACCAAATCACGTGTTTGAAGCAGTTCTTTCTTCCACACATTGATTCTCTGTATGCCATCGATGAACGTAGAGATGCATCTTTGATTAATACAACATCTTTTAGACTTTCTGCAAAATGAAAAAAGTTGAACCTGATCAAAGTCCTTTCTAAATGATGCTCATCAAGGCACCTTTGTAGGCAGAGCTGTGGATACAGTGAAGAATAGTTATCGTGACAGCGGCGCTCATGTGCCGACGTGTACACAAACATTTCTGGGGGATTTTCTGTTGACCGGTCCAGCAGTTTGTTTCTTTGTCATCTTCGGTCCTGCTGCGTCCGCCCACGCTGCCTCGCTCTGCAGGAGAATGGGAGGAAGAGGAATCCAGCAGGGAGGAGGAAGATATCAGACACGAGAGGAGGAAGTGGAGCATCTCTGTCATTTGAGCTGAAACAACACTAAACATCTGCACAGCTGCAGGGACGCGCGCCCAGTGAACGCAGCCCTGCTGCGCTGCGCTCAGCGCGCATTTACACTCACTCACATTTGTTTTTGTATGGTAACCTACATTTGTTCTGTACAGCAGCAGACTGTGAATAAATCCTCGTGGTTACCGCTAACAGCAGAGGATCGTGGCTCAAGAGTTGGGAGTTCGTCTTGTAATCGGAAAGTTGCCGGTTCGATTCCCGGCTCGGACAGTCTCGGTCGTTGTGTCCTTGGGCAAGACACTTCACCCGTTGCCTACTGGTGGTGGTCAGAGGGCCCGGTGGCGCCAGTGTCCGGCAGCCTCGCCTCTGTCAGTGCGCCCCAGGGTGGCTGTGGCTACAATGTAGCTGCCATCACCAGTGTGTGAATGACTGGATGACTGGATGTGTAAAATGCTTTGGGGTCCTTAGGGACTAATTAAAGCGCTATATAAATACAGGCCATTTACTATTTAGTCACATTCACGCTGTCTTGGAAACTGTGAGGTTGCTTTAGGATGATTTCACATGTCTTTGTATTAAGCTGGGCTCGCTGACGGGGCTCTGCCTTTTACTATAGAGGGCGCCGCAACCGTTGCTTGCCACCACTGACAAACAGCCCATCCCACTCTGAACACGTTAGTTTAACCCTAACAAACAGGATGGATTATGGAGAGATAAAAAGTCCAGTGGCTTTATTGTCATTCCAGCCATGTGCACAGTGAAGTGAGACAACATTCCTCCAAGACCACAGTGCTACAGATGACAGACAAACATGGGACCACAGAAAGTGCAAGTGTGCAAAAACTGCTAAAAACAAAAACAGTGCAACAGCAGACAGAAGTACAAAAGAAAAGTGCAACGATGACAGTGGGCTGTGCAAAAGTAACTCAGTGTGTGTGTGTGTTCCTGTCCAGCTATCTTTGTGAGGACCAAAATCTGCATTCTACTATACTTGTGAGAACCAACAGTCCCTTGTGAGGACACACTCACCGGTCCTCACAAGTTTGAAGCCTTTTTGAGGCTCAAAATGTGGTTTTAGTGTCAGGCTTACAATTAGGTTATGGTTTAGGGTTAGGCATTAATTTTTAATGGTTAGGGTAAGGGGCTAAGGAAACCATTATGTCAGTGAAGGTCCTCACTAAGATAGCTGAACAGCCTGGGGGAGGAAACTTTCTCAGTATGGCAGTGAGGGTACCTTTGCCAGAAGGAAACCGGGTGAAGTAGACAGAACAGCCTGGCTATGCTCTTCATCTCTCAGCTGGTCCTGCGTAGCTCTTCCTCATGTATCGCTGAACTTGTCCTGGTGTATCATCAAAAGCCTCTGAATCTGTCAGCCTGTCCTGACTGTGGACACCTGCCGTCCTCGGAGGAAATCAAACACGACAGTTAGCAGAATATTCAGAATTTACCTTTTTCTTAGACTCGCTTTTATAATTAATAATAATATTAATATAATTAATAACTTCTGCTGAGGTTTTGTTACAGTTTGGATTTGTCTGGGCCTCACGCTTTAATTTTTGCGCCCTCTAGTGGTTAAAATACTTCACCACAGGTGTTTGTCGCCCAGGGCTGGTGTTTAATCCTGAATGATTGTATTTGTCAGACCCTGATGCAGACTTGGAGTCAACACATGTTGGTCTGGTTTGCTCATTGAATTATTCCAAGAATAAGTCTGTTACATGATTTCATCCTGAAAAGATTTTTGTGAAATACTATTAGATCTCCTTCTGATTTCACTCTTTTGCTCACTAACATGTTTCAAAGATGTGTCCGGCAGCCTCGCCTCTGTCAGTGCGCCCCAGGGTGGCTGTGGCTACAATGTAGCTGCCATCACCAGTGTGTGAATGTGTGTGTAAAGCGCTATAGAAGTACAGGCCACTTACCATTTATATCCCCATCATGAAGTCTGTCCTTCTACAGAGCCTCTGCACATTCCCCACACTTTCATTTAGTTTCATTTCTTTTCATATTCTGAAGTCTGCAGATTTTCTCTGATCGGTTTCATTTACAGTCACGTGAACAGGACTGAAGGAGTGGAGTAGTGGAGAGCTGCAGCACTTTCACTTTAAAGATCAGAGGCTGACATCAGAAAATGACCTTGCGATGGTCACCTGAATATATTTTGCTGAGGTCTGAACTTTGAATGAACCCCTGCAGCCGCTTCTTTCTTTTCTTTTCAGCCATTCTGTCGGACATTTACCTCTGGGCTTGGGATCATCGGTCTTATTTACATACAATATTTTAAATAAGGCCATAACAACAACAACAACAACAACAACAATAATAATAATATGTCCTATTGAATAATATTTACAGTTTTCAAAAAGCCAAAAAGTTTTCTGAATTGATTTGCCTGTAAAGAAACAAAGATACTAAATGCAGAGGTGCAGGCTTTGACTTTAAAATTAAACATACTCCAGTATTCCTTATCTCTTTTTAGTTTTTAATCAATTAACTTTGTTTTTATTTACCTTTAAAAACAAGTCTTCGTTTTGTTTTCTTCTGTTTTCCCCCAGGAACTGGTCTTCGGTCCTGATCTAGTCAGACTCCGGGCTTTGGTTCATTGTGTGCCCCGGATCCGGCGCTCCCGGCCGGGTTTCTCCGCGGGTAGACCGAGGCCATAACGCGGCCATTATGCCCCGCCCCTCTGTCCGACCTCCGGAAGCCGGCTTAAAGCACAACGGAAACAGAGTTTATCACCGAAAAATGGATTAAAACTGTGTCTTTGGCGGTCATTGTCGGAGTCTCCGGGCCTTTAGAGGATGTCCACCACGGCGAGGAGCGGAGACATCATCCACCTGAACGTCGGAGGGAAGAGGTGAGACCCAGGAGTGGCTGCTAACCCGGCTAGCTCCCGCGGCTAACATGGGAGGATCCGTTATCGGACAGACTGCTTCCAGTATCATAGTGTAGTAATGTTCTCTAAAGTATCTCTGCGCTAAGACATTAAACACGTTTTATAACCCCTTCTATTGCACAGTATACTTTAGATGTTTTTAACCCGGTTATAAAGTCCGTGTTTCGCGCTTTGTGAGTTTTTCCAGCCCCGCACTTTGTTATTGTTAGCTAGCATAACTTTGCTCACACCAGAACCTGGCACAGAGGAGAGAAACAGGAAACGAGCCGCTGTAAGCTAGCTGTACTGCGCACATTAAACATATAAACGACGAATAAATAATAAAGTTCAGATTTACTTCAGTAAGAGTTTATATTTGGCCTGTTTAACGTAAATAAATTAAAACTATGCTGTCCGACAATGGAACTGTTAAAGTTAGCAAAACAGGTTTGTCTTTTGTTGAAAGGCAGGTGATGTCAGGTACATGTTCACCTATTAAACATGTCAGAGTCAGGCAGAGGGACTGTTTAAGTCAGGAGTGTTTATAAAGACTGAAGCTCATCGCTCGTTTTTTATTCAGTGTTTAGTGATAAAATATTGATCTTTAACCAAGACACGGATGCAGGAAATCACGGCGTGCTGGAGCGCAGCAGGGCAACAGTTTCATGTCCGTTAGTAAAAACGGATGTAAAAGTTTCTCGGTGCTCATTAGACTTTAATGACTCCGTGCACGAGGCGCAGGTATCACCAGGGTCAGATAAGGAGTGAAAGGTCAGTGAGGAGGAGGAGGAGAGGGGAGCTGTTCACACTGCTGTTATTTCTGTTGTTTTATGACAACACGAGAGTCAACGAGTGTGTGTTTGCTTTCAGGTTCAGCACCTCCCGCCAGACGCTCACCTGGGTCCCTGACTCCTTTTTCTCCAGGTGGGTCAGAGAGGGAGACCCTGGCTGTCGGGGGCTTTTAGGTTACTTTCTCTGGACTACATGCACTTCACTCCCTAAAAGCTGATTTTGAGCTGGACATGCTAAAAGTCTGCTCATTTGGTCGAATGTGTGCAGAAACATGCATGTTAATATGCGTACGTGAGCTAGTCTGTGATGTGATGAAATTGTCGTGTAAGTGAAATGAAAGGCAGATGTGACTGAACTGGTTCTTGTATTTTGGAAAGCTGAGTTTGCTGGTTTCTGACATCTTGATGGTTTCTTTGGGGGTTTTCTCTCTTCAGCCTTTTGAGCGGCCGGATCTCGACTCTGAAGGATGAAACTGGAGCTGTAAGTAAAGCTCCTCTTCCTCACGTCCCCGCATGCTTTTCCTCCTCGCGATAACTGCGTTTGTCCCTCCTCTCTCGCTGTAGATCTTCATCGACAGGGACCCCTCCCTGTTCGCGACCATCCTCAACTTCCTGCGGACCAAAGAGCTCCACCCGCGCTCCATCAACGTGCACATGCTCATGCACGAGGCCGAGTTCTACGGCATCACACCGCTCGGTGAGGCTGGACCGCACTCTGAGCTGAGCACGTAAAGCCGCAGACGTCGCTAAACGTTCTTCATCACTTTGTTTTTGGAACAGTGCGTAAGCTGCAGCTGTGTGACGAGCTGGACCGGTCGTCCTGCGGAAACGTGCTTTTCAACGGTTACCTGCCGCCTGCAGGTACACCTGTCCTCACAGCACACCTGACCCCCACCTGACAGGGCCTTCAGGAAGTTTAAATGCACAACACATAATTTATGCAGGTGTTAGGATGCTTTCTATAAAAATGTAACTAATTTAAAAAAAATTTGAAATTAAATATCTTAAACTTCAAAATGCTTTATCGGGTAAAATTTTCATAGAATGTGAGCATGTCTGTATTTGTTATATACGAATCATTGCAAACTTAAAAAGTTGTTATGATTAAAATAACGAAATCTTTTCTGTTTCAGATAAAATTTTCCGCAGGAGGCTCACCACTCACATAAAACGATGCAAATATAATTAATGTCCTGTTTCTAACTGAAACGTGGAGGCGTGATCCTGATTCACAGCTCCTTCTGTCTGTGTCGTCCCAGTGCACCCGGCGAAGCGTCGGAACCGTCACAGCGTGGCCGGGTCGCAGTTCATGGCGGGCCGCGTTGTTCCTGTAGAGCGAGCGCCGGTCCGACGCAGCAACACGATGCCTCCGAACCTCGGGAATTCTGGGATACTGGGAAGAGGCATGAACGAGGATCGGACGTCAGGAGGTCGGCACGTTAAATAATGCTTCTTTATTTTGTACTTTTTTAAGATCGGAGGGACGTGGTGGGAGTTTCATTGTGTGTGCGTGCGTGTGTGCGTTCAGGGCACTCATCTGACCCCGGCATGGTTCGGATCATCTGCGGCCATCATAACTGGATCGCTGTGGCCTACGCGCAGTTCGTGGTCTGCTACAGGTAAACGCGTCACATGACCTCTGTTGTTTATTTGTTTTCACGTGACTGGGAGCGGCTCAGACACATCGGCACATCCTGCTGCATCCACACCTCCGTCTGAGCATCTGTAGCGGTTTCAGTAACACCGTGAGCCTCCTTAGAGAGACGTGCACACACGTGCGCACAGGTCACTGCTGCGTGCTCTCACACACCTTTAACTGCAGGTCGCAGGTCATTTATCACCCGTTTAAATTTGACTGTAGTCTGAGGTTTGCGTTAATCTCAGATTAGCTAATACTCGGGCCAAAGCCCAATAATCCTTATTCCGTACTGAGTCGTCCCGTCAGTTTGTAGTCTGTCAGAGAAGTGGGGGGGAAAAGCTGTTTTAGCTCCTCCCACTGTAAGCTAACTGTCTTCTGATTGGCTGTCCCTCTCCTGCCTCCTTCTTCCCGCCTCCTCTCTCAGGGTGAAGGAGTCGACCGGGTGGCAGCAGGTCTTCACCTCTCCCCGCCTCGACTGGATGATCGACAGAGTCGCGCTCAACGCCAAAGTGATGGGCGGGTCGCTGGGAGACAACGACAAGATGGTGGCTGTCGCCTCGGTGACGGAGATCATCCTCTGGTCCATTTGCCCTGATGGCAACGGCAATGAAATCGGTACGAGTTTCTGCGCAGTGTTCCCGGGAATCGGGACATAGGTTTGATGAGCTGCTCGGGAAACGTTCCCAGTAACAAAAACAAACGTGTTTCTCCCTCCCCGCAGGCGTCTTCAGTCTCAATGTCCCCGCTGAGGCTCTCTTCTTTGTTGGTAACCAGCTCATCGCCACCAGCCACACGGGGAAGGTGGGGGTGTGGAACGCAGTCACCAAACACTGGCAGGTGGGTGGAGACGCTCTCAGATGGTCGCTTCAGTGGAAGTGCTGAAGCCTGAACACCTGCCGAGGGAGCTGATTGGACCAAGTCTGTTTCAGGTGGTTATCGGTCTGCTTCACACATGTTCTCTGTGACCTTTGCAGAACCAGGATGTGGTTCCCATCAGCAGCTACGACACCGCCGGCTCCTTCCTTATCCTGGGCTGCAATAACGGCTCCATCTACTACATCGGTAAGAAGCTGCAGATCGATGAGTCGGATCAACTGAAAACTGCTCAGTACGAGTATAAATTCATCAGATTGTTGGCTCGTGGTCATTAATTTACCAACCAGAACCTGAATCTGTTCAGTAAATGCTGCGGGCCACTCTCACCAGCTTTCATTGGGAGGCTTTGGCTTCACGACTTGACAGATGTTTAAAAAGTCCCCGCTGTTCACAATGTCCCTGTTTGCTGGTCAGATGTTCAGAAGTTTCCTCTGAGGATGAAGGATAACGACCTGCTGGTGACGGAGCTGTACAGAGACCCGACCGAAGACGCCATCACCGCTCTCAGCGTCTACCTCACACCCAAAACAAGTACGGAGACACTGACACTGCTGCTAATACAACCACTGCAGGGCGTCAGTTTTCTCCACATTCCTTCACCTCAGTCTGTTAGAGACGAGTCAGGGAAAGTCTTATTTTTCATGTTCCTGCAGCCGTCTCACACTTAGCCCGGTTTGCTCAGGTGACAGCGGGAACTGGATCGAGATTGCGTACGGGACCAGCTCGGGGACTGTTCGCGTCATCGTTCAGCATCCAGAGACCGTGGGCTCAGGGCCTCAGCTTTTTCAGACCTTCTCTGTCCACCGCAGCCCCGTCACCAAGATCATGCTGTCGGAAAAGCACCTCATCTCAGGTACGAGAATCGCCTCGTCTTGGAAACTGGCGTTCTGTGTCGAATGCAGGGCTTAAGCTGATGTCTGCAGCTCGTTCATGGTGTCGTTGTTTCTGAGCTCCTCTTCGTCGTCCTTCAGTTTGTGCAGATAACAACCACGTGCGGACGTGGACGGTGACTCGCTTCAGAGGAATGATCTCCACCCAGCCGGGGTCCACGCCGCTCACCTCCTTCAAGATCCTCAGCCTGGACGACGTGGACGGGCACGGAGGCTGCAGCGCCGGCACCGAGATCGGTAACTGTCACCCCGATCGCAGTCCGAGCTGTGTTTGAGGACTGTAGCTCTGCTTCTGTAATGAAGCGATGGAATTCATCAAAGACAATCAAACTTTGACTTTGTCAGATTTCTTCAGATCTCCTTTCGTTTCACTGTCTCGTTGGTTTCAGGGCCGTATGGAGAGAGAGACGATCAGCAGGTGTTTATCCAGAGAGTCGTTCCCGACACGGATAAACTCTACGTCCGGTTGTCCTCCAACGGGAAGAGGTGGGAGAGCCGTAGACACTTGTAACCCACCTGGTTATAACTGTGTGTGGTCAGTTTAGTTTTAGGATCCCCGTTCGCTCCTGCAGTAACAGTAGCTGCTGTTCCTGTTCCGTACATGCATGAAAGACAAACAACACAATTAAAAACAACAACACTGTCCTCGGCGTCACATTGGTTCAACAAGGAGGTAACGAAACACGCCGCCTGTCTGTCGACTGGCGTGTAGAGTATTGACGTCCATGTTGGAAAGTAAACGTAATAACAGAACAACCCGCGAGCACACGATGTGTGATCATGTGACACTGAAGGTTAAAGAACGTTTAGAACCAAACGTCTGTTAAGACCAAAATATCGTGTGTGTGTGTGTCAGGGTATGTGAGGTGCGTTCGGTGGATGGGACCTCCATCACGGCCTTCATGGTCCACGAGTGCGAGGGCTCGAGCCGCATCGGCTCTCGGCCGCGTCGCTACCTGTTCAGCGGCCACAGCAACGGCAGCATCCAGATGTGGGACCTGACCACCGCCATGGAGATCGCCGGCAAGGTCGACATCAGAGGTAAAACTCCAGACTCGTGATGTAGAAGAACAACTTCTTGTGCTCTGCAGTTAGTTAGCAGCTGATCAACATGGGTTCTCATTGGCTGTTTGGCAGCACTGGGCGGACCCACAGAGGAGGAGCTGCTGGAGCTGCTGGACCAGTGCGACCTGGCTCTGACCAGAACACCTGACAGCACGCCCCGAGCTTCCACCTGCAGGTAGAGTTCCCTCCCACTGAGCCTCATTCACACAGGGTGATGCGGTGCAGAGTCCACGTTCTTCTTTGGTGTTTCTATTTTGACAGATGACTTCTAATCTCGCGTCTTTGATGGATGCCATTGGTCGTTTGCAGTCGTAAACATCATGCGCTTACTGTGGTTGCTGATTTGTGTCACTTCCTGTTCCTGCAGCCTTCACTCTCAGCTCAGCGATGCCTTCAGGACAGAGCACCTTCGCTCTATGGGAGGAGGACGAGGTGCAGCCGGAGGTTCGGGTTCGTCTGCGTCGCTGTACGGCAGCCTCCCCCGCCAGGCTCCGCCCCCCGTTCCCTTCGCTAAACCTGCCCGAGAAGCTGGCCTTTCACCTGGACTGCAACAAGGCCCCTCCTACCCCACCTGCAGCCAGACCAGCAGCCCCCGTCCCCTCAGGCATCTGGACCGGGACAAAGAATGTGGGTCTGTGCGCAGGGGGAGCTTTGTTGAGCGCTGCCAGGAGCTCGCCAAGGGTTCAGAGGTGGCTGTGAGCGTAGGGTTCCCGCCGGGGTCAGAGGGCATCAGGCGGAGCCTGGCGGTGTGCAGTGAGTTGGAGGCCAAATTCGGCCTTAGGACCCCTCCCACCTTCACTGTACCCCCTGCTGCTCGACATTCACCTGGACCGCCATCATCGCTGTCCTCGTCACCGCTCTCCTCGTCATTACACCGCAGGACCTCACCCGCTTCCCCGCCGAGCCCTGCCTCCGCAGCGGTGAGCCCGACCCGTTCTCAGGCATCTGTCTCCCCTCGCCACAACACTGCGGCGTCACCCGTTGATTCCTCGGGGACCCCCGAGAGTCCCCCAGGTCCCGACAGCCCCACCCCTTCTGGCCCGCCCACCAGCCCCAAACCACATATGAATGAGACCAGCTTCTGATTGGCTGATCTGCCTGAGAGCTTCGGGTTCAGGTGGACACACGATGGCTGAAAAAACTGAAAACATGACTAAAAGCTGTTGTCAGGTGAGACGTGAAGAAGAAAATGATACGATCAGCTCCTCCGGTGGTTTTTGATAACGGCTGCAGATCGACCTTCAGTCTTTATTTCAGGTAAAACAAGAAAAGGCCCCAAGGCGAGGAGAAGTAACCTCTTTGGCACAAAAGCGTCTTTTAATTAGAATTGGATGGTTGTGACAGGATGAAGACCAGGTCAGAGCTGCTGCAGGAAGCCTGGGTTTGTTTGAACCACGTCAGCATGCTGATGCGTCGCTGTTATCAGAGTAACCTGTCGCACTGTAACGTCACAGTTCAGCTTCTGGCAGCTGAAGAGACGGACGCTTCCTTCGGGAGGCGGTGGAGACCAAAAACTGAGCTAAAAGAGTAAAATCCCAAACGGAGACTCCTCAGGTGATCGAGCACAAAGCTGTTTGTAGCTTTTCTAACCAGCACTCTTTCTAACTTTTCTAACAGACTTCACAGTTTTGTCTTTTTATTTCATTTGTATGTTTGCTGACTTACCGACCCTGAACGTCTCACAGCTGCTTTGAGGAAACCTGATAATTCCCCAGAATCTCCAGGAACTTCCCTGGAACAAAAACTAATTTGCAGATGAAATAAAATAATTAAAGGGTCAAAAAACTGAAGCGATTTGAAGGGAACTGAATCTGTGTGCATCAGGACTCATTTCCCTGTTTGGGTCTTCAGGTCTCTGAAACCGCCTTTGAAGGTTTTATGAACTCTACATGTTTACTCTGGACGTTTTCAAACTCATCATGTCACCAAAATATCAAAAATCCAATTTAAATTTAAAGTCTGAGCTCGTTTGAAGCTCATTCCCTGGGAGTGCAGAGGGTGTAACTGTTTAGGTTTTCTGTAGTACACTTTATGGCCAGCAGGGGGAGACTCCAGTACAGGAATGTTAGGGGTGCAGCTCACCTGTTACCCAATTTCTTCATGGTGCGTTCAGGGCTGTCAGGCGATTATTTTTCACGACTTTCTACTGTTTCTCAGATTTTGTAAGTTACCTATGAATCCTGATGATGCATTAATAATCCTAATCGATAATAAACAATAATATATCACTCAAAGCACGGAGTCCTTTTTCTGCTGCATTGGTGCTTTTAAGGGGAAAATGTATTTCCAGGAAGCCTCAGAGTAAACCGGTGATTACAGGAAAACTGCGTCTTCCTCCTTTACTGTGATGAAGCAGAGCCGCCTGCTGCCCACAGTCTTCCTCGGGTAAGCTGACCTCAGACACGGGTTAGTTTCTGATGTTCGCTCAGCTTTGAACACACTTTTAGCTTCAGCCTGTCTCTGTTTGCTTTGAGCTGCTTCGTGGTTCAGGCTACATACACTGCATTTTTTATGAGTACTTGACGTTTGTGGTATTTACACTGCTATGACTGAATTTCCCTGTGGGAATAATAAAGTCTCTGAGTTACAAGATGAAGATTTTACAGTGACAAATTGACAAACTCCACGAGGTCTTCGCTCTTATGTTTTTCTTTTTTTTTTTAATATGTTTAACTTAACTGTTATTTTATTATGTCTATTTTATTATTTATTAATAATATATCATTATATTATGTATATTGTTTGAAATGGTGAAAAACTAGAGAGAGACTT
Organism: Maylandia zebra; assembly: GCF_041146795.1. Lineage (NCBI taxonomy): Eukaryota > Metazoa > Chordata > Actinopteri > Cichliformes > Cichlidae > Maylandia > Maylandia zebra. Next base: position 38,944,890 of record NC_135180.1, on the reverse strand, counting down.
CCACAGAGGATGACAAATTTCTAGTTTCCTACGACCTGTGAATGCAGCATCTTCAGCCATTAGGAATCTGTAATGTTTTTAATGGTTTCCAACTCTGTGCGTACAGCTCAGCTCGTGTTGTAAAGACTCATGTCTTAGAGACATGACGAGATATTTTAGAAGATAAAAGATGAGCACCTGATTTTATTCCAAAAGCTTTAATTTATTGTTATAACAAACAGCTCTGACACAGTAAACATCCACAGCCATTTAAACGACGACTCAGCATCGCAGTTTGATCGCATCATCGTGGAAAAATGGATATCACACAAAAATATTTTAGTTTATAAAAATAAATTTAAATCTGACTCTAGATATGCCCACCTTTTCCTACAGGAGGCGGAGCTTAAAGAAGTGTTTGCTGATTGGTTAAAGTGGCTCTGTTCTGCTTTCCTGTTCATAATAAACATGAGCCAAGTTTCTAATAACGACTTCAGTGAGACGAACACTCTGTTTCAAACTTTTTTTTTTTTCTGATGTTGGTCTGTGATGTCACAGAGGATATCCCTACTGTAGTCATCTCAGACATAAAGGCCCCGCCCACTCGCCGTTCAAACATTTAAGTAGGACGGTAGCCCTTAAACAGGGAGTAGCTTGTTTGAGACAGAGGCCCAGTATCAGACAAAGAAGGGTTATTCTGAACTGTGACTCATGCAAAGCTGCCCTAGCAGAACCCACGCTGCAAATGAGTAGAACGGTTCCACTTTAATGTTTTCTGATGAAAAGCTGTAACGCTGGATCTTTGAGCAGAAATGAGCTTTACTGAGCAGGAACGGTCCCATAAACAAAAAATACGGAAGCTCATTTCTGCCAAAAAACAAACATCATGATACAAAAATATAACTTCTCTGAAAGCTAAAAGTCAAGTGCATTGGGTCATTTTACAGTCTCCCCGATAAATGGCCGACAGGACGCGGTCAGGCCTTGGCGTCGAGCATCTCCAGCAGCAGTTTGTGGATGGGGACGTGGCGGTGGCGGTGCAGCCGCAGGAAAGCCTGCACGGCTCGGTCGGCGGTCTGTCGTAGCAGGGGGAGGGTCATGAGCAGCCGTCCTGCTCGGTGCTGCTCCCGGCGGGACGACTCGTAGTCCTGCAGCGCCTCGTGGAGCCCGTCCTGAAACCTCTGCACCGAGTCCGGGCAGTCCACCGGGTCGGCGTCTGACAGACGGACAGACGCAGGTTAGAATGCTTCCTCACTCATTACACCCAGCATGCTCAGCTGTATCAGGACAAACGACCAAAACACTGCTACAAACACAAAGTGCAGTTCCTCTCATGGCCACTTGAGGCTCTGGTCTAAATATGGTCACTACTGGCTCCAAAAGTCTCTCACCTACATCATGTGAGGTCATGTGATTGGTTGGTTTTGTGTTAGCAGGAAAACTGAACTGGTTACGGATGAGTTTGCATGAAACTCGACATCCGATGGTGGAGGACGTGTGCAGTGTCAGACTGCTTTAGTTTTTAAAGACTGGGTCCTGTTCACGTCTCTAAATCACAGACCGGAACGTTTGGGTGCTGCTTGTTAATCAGCTCAATATGTTTCCCCTGATCGACTGATCAGAAGCTGTGAGTGTGTCTGCACGTCTGAGCCTGAGCATCTGCAGGTTTAGGACGGCTGTGCAGCCACAGGCCTGTCTGCCAGTCTGTTTATTGATCTGAGGCTGAGACAGTGAGAGTCTGAGCAGACTTCAGTGTTATTGATCGGCTGCTCCTCGCCTGCAGCCTCCAGCGCCGCCACTAAACGCTCTGCTGACCACTGAACTGCGACAGAGTGAGAGCCACAAAACTAATTCAAGTCTGGGATTAATCAATACTGCTGTTTCAGCTCCCAGAGTCTGATCAATATCAATAACCACTCCTCTAAGATCAATGAGTGGAGTGGTTATTGTGGTAAAATCAATATCTGAGTTCATGCTGGAGCTCCTCAGCTGTCCCGCTCACAGATACACAGCAGCCATCTTGATCAGGTGTGTGTGTGTGTGTGTGTGTGTGTGTGTGTGTGTGTGTAAAACTGTAAAAGCTGTAAAACATGAGAGTGCTGGAATTCCTGCATCATTTATACCACAGTACTGTCCTGTGAGATGCAGACAAGTTGTTTAACTTAATCATCATTCATCTCAGGCTCTTATTTTGAAACTCAGACAGCCAGGAAGTGTTAATATCTGAGTTCATGTGCAGCCATAACGCTTTGAGTCAAACAGAAACCATGAAGAATGTGTCTCCTAAACACTGAGCATAAGCAGGTTACTCCATCAGGACGAGATTAAAACGAGATTATTTGTTTCTCCTATAAAACTGCAGGGAAACATCGCCCCCTACAGGCCTGTTCTGCCCTGACACACAGTACTGTCCTACTGTGGTTACAGGCAGTGGTGCTAATGGCTTGTTCTTACCAGAGTTGGCAAGTGCCATGGCCTTCAGGGTCACCACCTCTTCAGGGCTCAGCTTCATCGCTCTGTATTTCGCTATCAGGTGACGCAGCGCCTCGTACAGGTCAGCCAATCCCGTGGCTCGACACTGAGCTTCGTCCAGACACAGATTCCCGGCAAACACGAGCTCGTCCCCCCCTGCGCCCTGGGAGCGCCAGGCCACACCCACCAGCAGCGCCTCCATCCAGCCGCTCTGCAGAAGCGACATCTGATCGACCAATGAGAGTCCGGAGAAGCCTGGGAGTGGGCGGGGCAGAGTAATAAATGACAAATAATAATAATTATTATTATTATATTACCTGTGTTTATACATAATGTTCCAGTGCTCTGGATAACCAAGTAAAGGTTAAGGGTGGGTGTGGTCTGGATTGGGGACCAGGTGGAGGTTGAGGGTGGGCGTGGTCTTGATTGGGGACCTGTTTGGTGGTCTCGAGCGTGTACCTGGAATCTGTTTTGCCCAGCCAATCAGAAGCAGCAGCTCCCGGTTCAGGAGGTCACACAGGATCAGCAGGATCCGCAAGCTACTGTCATTGGTCGAATCGTCCTGATTGGCAGCTAAAGGGGCGGGCTCTGTGAGCAGCAGGTGGGAAATGACCTTGTTCCCTAAAAGACAGGAAGTGGATGATAAACGGCGTGGACGAGTCGTTTGACCTGAAAGCCTTCAGAGGGAGCGAAGGTGAACTCACTGCTGCTGCTCGGGTGGCTGTACGGGGCTTTGCTGCATAAACTCAGTCCCGTCTCCACCCGCCTCTTGTACTTCTGGCGCCCCCCTCTGACGCGGTCCAGACGGACACCTGCAACACGCAGAGGCGTTTCACACACATGTAGTTCTACTTCCTGCCAGCTCGTAACGGTCGTTTGGTGTAACGTACCCTCCCTCATCATCCCGGCCTGCAGACATTTCTGGAAGCGGCAGGCCTGACAGGCTTTCCTCCTCCGCTTCGTGATCTCGCACTCGTTCATCACCGGGCAGCTGTACTCGATGTTACCTAGGTAACCACAACAGGAAATAAAAGCAGGAGTGTCAGTAGCTGTGTCCCAAAACGTAGGCTGCATACTTCGGAGGCCGCATTTGAAGGCCGATTACGTCACAGCCAGGCGACGAAGGCTGTCCCAATTCATCGACTCCTTCAAATGCGTCCTTCATTTCCCCGAATTTGAAGGATGGGACGGGTGTGTCCTTCGTGGCCCACCATATCCCAGAATTCATAGCGCGGCCCAGCCAATTCCAGTTTCCAACAATGGCGGCCGCTACTAAGTTTTAATGTTACTCTTATTAATCTTTCTGTGTCTCAAAATAAACGTTTAACATATTTTCAGTAGCTGTGTAAACTTCAAATATCTGCTCGGTTTATCGAGACATCACATATTTGCAAATGCAGTGGTCAGTTTGTAGGGTGCTTTATATTCTGTGGTCACAGCTCTGCAGTAATGCAGGATCTTTGTGAGAGTCTCTCAGACTGTGATCAGAAATGAACCCAAACTCTCATCGTGGATCAATAACGTGGATCATCGTGCCCTGTAATATTGAAACCCTCTGCTGTGAGTTTCTTCGTGGCCTCCCTTTGACCTCTCTGCACAGATCAATAAGTGAAGTGATCGGGCGTGACCAATCGATCGCCCGGAATGAGAAACAAGCAGCTGATGTGAGAGACGACGGCTTCTCACACTAATCGATACAGCGAGCGCTGCTGTATTGATCGGCTAATGAATCACACAGACTGTAAGACCCTTGATATTTAATAGAAACCAGCTGAGCGTCTATTTATTTATGACTCTACTGATGACTTGGATTCCCTGTTTGTCCTTTTTAGTGTTTTTTGTAAGGCAGTTTCACATCGCGGGTCGATCTTCACAGGATGTCCTTTGTAACCACGTTATTCTAAAGGGTGCCGTTAAAAACCTATTTGGAGGTTTCACACAGGAGACGTGCAAAAAGCGTAATTTGGCTGCTGTTTGGACACATTTACACTCAACAGCCTGATGTCATAAACGACCAGCATCGTTTACACTAGTAACAGTAAGAATTATATTTTATAAATATATCATCAGCCGTCCTCATCCTCATGTTTTTATTTCTTTATACAGGAGATGATGAACGTGCTCCTCCCACCTTGGATGGTCCTCTTGAAGAAAGCCTTGCAGGCCTCGCAGGACGCCACGCCGTAGTGATACCCGGAGGCGAAGTCTCCGCACACCAGACACAGCCTTTTGGGCCCCACGGCCCCCATCGAGGTCATGTAGTCGCCCCTCAGGATCGAGTTGACCTGCAGATATACGACGTCATCATCAGTGGCGAGCAGTAAGACGGTCCCCACAGACCTCAGCTAACTGTTCCTGGACTGGACCTCGGGGCTGCGTTTGAGTGGTGTTGGGGCCTTTTTAATGGCCAATCACATGACTGCTGTGAGGTTTCTGTACTAACACACCTCCATGAAGGCGGAGCTCCAGTTTTAGTGACGTTCGAGGATTTTATTTGGATGTCAGTGAGCTCAGCAGGTACCTCAGTCCAACCTTCAGCTCTGACTCTAGTCTGGATTAAGACTTTTGGGGCACCAGAGAAAACTTCCAGGAACAGTTGGATACGGACGTGAATTTGAAGTTTGGCAGTTCGACCCCGGGGACGTTCAGACTTTAAGAGTGTTTGTGTTTTTAAATGTGATTAAACAGAAACTTCACCTGCGCTGAAAACGAGTCCGATACAGAAAAACACAGCGACGCTTCCGACACCAAGACGCTACTTCCACCGCTGGAACTACATCCTGTCGGGGAGTCGGGCTCCGCTGCTCGGCACAGGAGACTGTACGGTGAGGAGGAGGAGGAGGATGAGGAGGAAGAAGAAGCCGGGCTGTGGAGGAAGAATTCTGCATGTGAAGGGCTGAGAGTGGGAGTGGCTTCCAGAGGAAAGGCGGGACCAATGGGGGAGGAGTGGAGGAAGGAGGGTGGAGATTGAGGTTCATCTCTGGGGGAGGAGGAGGGAGAAGAGGAGTCCAGGATGCTAAGGAGGAAGAAGAAAGAGGAGCATGAAATACAAACCAGGACAAAATGTGCAGAACACAAAATAAAATCTCGAGCCGACTGCTGACATTAGTGAGGCCGTTAATGACCTGCAGGGTTAAAAACAGAAGATTTGGGTTTCCCATGAACGCATTCCAAGTTTCACAAGTTTGGTGCGAAGAGTTTAAACGTGCATTCTGTGTAATGACCAGCAGGGGGCGCTTTACAAGAAAATGAGCCTTTAAATCTGAGCTCGTAGTCGTGCAAAGGTGACGTTTGTTCGCGTTCATCGGGACAAAGTGTCGCGTTGTTAATGCCAGATCGTGTTTTACGATAATGAAAACAAGTCTTTTCAGATAAGGTTTGGTCTGTGTGCTTCTCTGATCAGAGAAAGCTCCGCCAGTAAAAGTGGAAATCATCATTGATGTTGTGCACATGGACATGAGTCTGTGTGGGAGTGCAGCGCTGCAACGTCGCGTTCAAGGACAGGAAAACTTATTATTCATATTCACATCAACACAGAGGTTGTATTTCACAAACCGTGTGAGTCTGCACAGCGTGTTCATCATACATAATATACAAACGTCATACACATTTGCACAGAATTGGAGTTATTTTAAAAACAGAGCAGCATCGTTTGTTTTTGTTTTTTTCAGACGCACAAAGAACAGAGTTAAACTTGGGGAACGCTGCCACACAGTGTTCGCATCAGATTTTAAAGAGTTTCCAAAAGTACCTTCAAACGTTTTAGATTTATTTGTCTGTGCTACTCAAAACGTGCTGCAAAGAAAACTGTCACACATCCAGAAAAAGCGCGTTAACTTCACTAAAACGTTTGAATCTGGACCTGAGGACGGTTTCAGGCCGAGGCTCCGTGAACTCACCGCTGCGGGCTGAGCAGGTCGCCCGTCACGCAGAAGTCCTTCAGCTCCATCGTGAAGCTGCTGTGGAGCGTCCAACACCCGAGTAATAAAAGTCTCTGATGATACTTCAATGTCCAACGAAAAAGTGGGACAAACGTGCTGAGACTGTCTCAGAGGGACATCTGAGGCTTTCAGGAGTCTGCACTGTTATTTATCTGTTTGTTGTGTCATCGCAAGGGATGGGAGTGAGGGGGCGGGGTCTGTAGGATCAGCCAATCAGCATATTGCTTCTCTGAGAGGGCGTGGTGGGAGTTAGCTTCTCCTCCTCTTCCACCAATCATCTCTATTGATTTGGACAGAGACAGATGTAGGCCACGGGAGGCCGAAGCTCCGGTCTGCTGATGTCACCCTGTAGCGTCTACATGTGTAAATATGCAACACACAAATACAAGCATACTGTAATTCGTGAAACTGGATGACGGTAAAAATAAATAAAAAGAGACGCTGAGAGCACGTGAAGCCTGAAGGTCCGTGAGGCGTTCAGGAGCCTTGAAAATGTTCCTACTTTTCCTACTTTCATGCCATCACAAAACACAATCAGTACAGCTATGACCCTGGTTTTTGCCCCACTGCGGGCTTCCGGAAGCTGGCCAGTCAGAAGGAAGAGGCCGTTTTAGGGACTTTAAAGAGACGCATGTTTCAGACAGAGGATGAAGTGAGGCGCTGCACTGAGGCAGACAGAAGGAAGGGTGGAGCTGAGAACGAGCAGCGGTCCTGCTTTAGCAACTTAAAGCCTTTTCATGTATTTCATTTCCAGATTAGAACTTTTTGTTTTGTCGTGTTGTTTCGAGCTGCCTGAACATCTGGCCAGACGCTGATAATGATGTCACAGATTCTTAAGTTTGAGCAAAACTTATATAAAAAAAATAGTGTTTTATCCACCGTAGAAGTTCTCCTGTGGTGAATCATGTTTTTTGTTTACATCAATAACTGATGACATGAAGGACGAGAAACACTTGAAAACCACTTTGTGTTCAGGGCGCTGACCCGAGCGGCGAGGATTGAGGCTGCTGAAGCAGCAACTTTCTGACAGCGAGGTGTGTGATGTAAACACACACACACACAGTGTCCTAATCTTACACTCAGACGTTCAGGCAGCTCAGATCAGTCTCACCTACATCTGCTGTTTCATAAGAGCTGCATAACCAGACCCGTCTGTCGGAAGATGTGGTTCAGCTGATGATTCACACACAGCTGAAAGTTAAAGGATGAGTCCTGTTTGCTTCAGCCTTCGTGTCCACTCAGTCTGTGCCTCTCTACCTCCGTCTTCTCCCGGGTCTTACTGAGGTGGGAGGCTGACGGGTGATGATGCTCTGGTAGGTCTAACCAGGTCGGGCAGCCCGTGGAGGTAAAGGCCAGACAAAAATCAGCACCTGGTCCTCCAGGGTGGAGGTTGGACACGGAGCCAATGACACCACGAAGAAGTGGTTGGCTCCATGTCATAGATGTCACCAGCTATGAATTATGGGAAAACTCTGACATGCAGATATGAATCTTCCCACAGAGAATCATTTATGTTAAACCGAGGACATACTGTCCACTTCACTGTCTTTAGCAGGAAGTGATTGTTTGCTGCACTCCAACAGGAAAATCACGCTGTTAGTTGTGACGTTGGTGTTTGTACAGCACTTTATAAATCAGGACTGTGTCTTCCTTCTCTCACCCCAACCAATCACAGCAGATGGCCCCGCCCCTCCCTGAGCCTGGTTCTGCTGGAGGTTTCTTCCTGTTAAAAGGGAGTTTTTCCTTCCCACTGTCACCAAAGTGCTGCTCATAGGGGGTCATATGATTGTTGGGTTTTTCTCTGTATGTATTATTGTAGGGTCGACCTTACAATGTAAAGCACCTTGAGGCGAATGTATCACTTACACCGGGGCTTCACTTTTACTCAGTAATCAGTCAGTGAGATGATGTGAGGAAACAACAAAGGTCTCCAAACGTTCTCCTCCCTGCAGAGGTGCTGATGGGATTCCTGATCATGCTAGGGTCTCTGAGCATGTGGTGGCTGTAACCGTGTAAACTGTCTGCTTAGAGATTATTTTACTAGATAAAATAGCGCAGAGGGGGGAAAAATCAGGCTCCTGGCTCACACAGGCTCTCCTCCAAAGTCCTCATTTACAAACGTGAACATTACAGTGTTCTGACAAACCATCCTACTTTGGCAAAACGTCCTACCGTAAGTAGTTTATGCACATTTCTGCTGTCACAGAGTAATTCCAGCACAAATTTCAGTAGGTATGACGGTTTGCCACTTAACGTTGCCCATCAGAGTATGCTTGTAGCTTATATTCTTAAAGCCAGGACGGTTTGCCACTTCATTTTACCCGTTAAAGTATGCTTGTAGGTAACATTCACAAAGGTAGCATGGTTCGCCGCTGAATTTTAGTTGTTAAAGTATGCTTGTAAGCAGTGTTGGTCAAGTTACTTGAAAAAAGTAATCAGTAACTAATTACTGATTACTTCCCCAAAAAAGTAATCCCGTTACTTTACTGATTACTTATTTTCAAAAGTAATTAGTTCTTAGTTACTTTTTTAAAAACACGATTTACAACCTGAAGAGGTGATAAAGTGATAGATCTTTCGGCCCAATTCTACTTTTTCTACATAATCCATCATACAAAATGTAATCAAATGGAAAAGTCTCTTTTTAAAACTTGTTTTATTAGTTTTAATCTTTTAACTTTATGCAGCAAGCAAACAGCGTCATGCTTGCTCTGAAGTTTAGGGGTTTTTTCGCTGTAAAAAGAAGTTTTCTTCCCACGCACAGCGGACACTAATGTTTTTGTCCCTTTTTACAGAATCAAACTCAAAGTAAGGTCAGTACTTCCACGCTTTAAACGCTGCACGCTCATACTCTCTCTGCACTCGATATATGATCGATTGTTGATCTGCACACAGCTGTCGCTTACGTCACTGTCATGAGACACTTGCAAAAAAATCACGGTTTTAGTAACGCAGTAACGCAGCGTGCTTACAGGAAAGTAACAGTAATCTAATTACCTTTTTTTGCAATAGTAATTCCTTACTTTACTCGTTACTTTAAAAAAAGTAATCGGATTACAGTAACGCATTACTGCCCATCTCTGCTTGTAGGTCAAATTCACAAAAGTAGGATGGTTTGGCACTTAATTTCGTGTTGTGTGCATAAACAACGGGTAGGATGGATTCCCAGAACAGCGGCTAACAGCTGGATCATCCTGTCCGAGTGCAGCAGGGCAAACAGCGAACAGCCACTTCCTGTTACAGACAGTATGTCCTCGGTTTAAAATAAACTCACTGCTGCAGCACTAAACTGCCCCCTCACACTGCTGTTTAGTTTCAGTGTCCTTATTTTCCTGTGAGTTATCGATCCCGTCACTAGTTAGCTAACATAAACTAATGTTAGCCAACCAATCACATGACGTCACGTCCCGTGCTGACAGAAGATGGCGCCAAATGTGTTTTTAAAACTTTGAGCAGTTATTTGTTAAACCCAGCGTCACAGACATTGTTATATCTGACAGCGGGGCTCCGTGGGGTAAACCGGTGTTTCATGCCGTCTTTCTGCCATCAGCGCCTGTTCGAAGGCGGGAAGTTTGCATTTTATGCACAGCCGTGAATCATCCTGGAGTGCAGAGAGCTAATCTGAGCCGAAAGGTCTGTCAGTGAACCCTGCGGCATCAGCTGACCCACTCACCTCCATCAGATCTGGGTCAACCTCGTGTCAGACCCTGCAGGCCTCCAGGACTGCATCCATCAGCAGGACTCGTTTATTAACGTGAGCCTTCATGCTCCTGCAGTCACAGCCCATCGTACAGCAGTGCTTCTGCCTCGATCCTATTACACTCTATTTTGGTTAATGTGAGCAGGTAAAGGTGTCTTCAAGGAAACGTGGAGCAGCTTCGTTCAACCTGCAGCCCTTAACTTCTCCACGTGACCGAGCAGCTCCTTCGGGCAAAGTGGTTCAATGGTTCCCAAACGTTTGTTTTGATAGGCCACCCTTTTGTTTTACAAGAAAATCTTTCAGCATGTGAACATGACCTGATGCTGCTGAAGTGAAGCAAAGTTACAGAGGTTTGATTACACAGCAAAATCTCCAGTGTTAAATTAACACTAGAGCGTGTCTATATGGGTCCACACCTCTGAGTGTTAAATACAACACTGTTGAGTGTTAAATTAACACTTTTGACAGTGTTATATGTTTAAAAGTAACCTGGTCAGTTTTGAAGATTAACAAAGACTAACACTGAGCAGTGCTGAGTTTCTAACACTGGAAAATAACTCAAAATGTTAGAAATAATCCAGTGTTAGAAAATCAGCACTGCTCAGTGTTAGCCATTGTTAATCTTCAAAACTGACTAGGTTACTTTTAAACATATAACACTGTCAAAAGTGTTAATATAACACTCAGAGGTGTGGACCCATATAGACACGCTCTAGTGTTAATTTAACACTGGAGATTTTGCTGTGTACAGACACGGCTGAGCAGTCATTTGTAAAAGTTTACATTTGTTCCTGGACGGGCTGTTGGTCAGTTGTCCAGCAACTGTTTTATTGGCCAGACTACAGGAACTCTCAACCTCTCAACCTCAAGCTTTTGAACCTCGTTCAGAAACGAGCAGGTGACGTCATGGCGATGGCGTCCATCTTTTATACCGTCTACAGGACGGCGTTGGAGCTGCAGGTGGACGTGTGTGAGATTTTCTGTGTTTCTCAGATTTTTGTGGTCTTGATTCTTCTGCGTTGATTTTCTGTAAAATCTTTGATATTGTGTTAAATTATTTACGTTGAACCTTGAATTAAAGAAGTTGAAGCTTTTATTCTCCACTTTCTTTTAACTGCAGGCTGTGTGTGCTTAACTGCGTGTGCTGAACCAGGATATCTGCTGTGGTGTGTAACCAGCGCTGGAGGATCTGCGGCTGAAAGCTGATATTCCGCTGGCTCACGGCTTCAGCCTCGTATTGGGTGGACCTCTGTAATTCCATTAATACTGCCTGCAGGTGAGAGTGTGTGTGGACAGATTGGCCTATAATACAAAGTGGCTTACAGGCCTGGATCTACACACACAGTGCAGGCATTAAGGTTATGGAGCCAGGTGGAGGATTAAAGCCGGCCAGCACACGAGCATCACCTGAGGTGACTCCGCAACAATGGTTAACTGTTAGCAACACGCTAATGCAGCTTCCCAACAGTGGACAGTGTAAACAAAGAGCTCAGGACGTAACGCAGAGGAGGACACTGATACCAGCAGCAGACCAGTCAGAGCAGTGACTGCTGCTGGTTCCGCTCCTCTTATTAACAACCTATCAGAGTTCAGTCTACAAGAATGCCATTACATTTAAGACGTAATCCTCCTTACAGATGACCACTGTCACCGAGAGGACATCAAATACACACACACTGTTTGACATGTGTTTGTGTGCAATGTGAGGCTGACAACTGAAGATGTTCAAACAGCCTGCAGAGTGCAGCAAGGACAGAAGCAGGAAGTTACATGCGCTCCATGAAGTTGGAAATCCTGGGTCGGAAATTTGAGCTGGAATCCCTGAGTTAAGCTGGAGTTCTCTGTCTAAAGTACAGAGAAGCCCTCTAAATCAGTATCTCCTCACGCTCCAACATCCTCTCTGCCTGACACTAATCACGCTAACCTGCTGCACATCCTGTCCAGCTCCATCTCTGATTAGTCAGCTGATAGAGGTTTCTTCATGTCCAGCCTCACATACAGCTCACGGTACGCGTTTCCTTTTCTCTGTTGGAAGGATTCACCACTGTTGCGTATTTGTGACCCGCTAACATACTGCAGTGTTTATAAGTGCAAAAAACCAGCCAGTGTAAAATGCTTATATCTCCGTAGTGACCGGTCAGGGGCTACACGACCTTTGCTCCCAGCTGCTCTTCCTGTCCTACAGATTATAAAGAAGGGAAACAAAACCACGGATGCAGGTTTCAATAAACATGTGCAAATATATTTTCGTTTCATGTCATACAAACAGTGATAAAAGTGTGAATCATTAGCAAAGTTAACAAGTGAACAAACATCAGAGACCAAAATGTACAAAACGTGCCACGTGAGCATAAACGTGGAACAGTGCATGGTATACTTGGAGACAGGAAACAGGAAGTTCATCATGCTACGCTTCAACACGTTAACTGCATCGAGAGGTTAATAAAACACAATCAACACGTTCTCTTACAGGCCAGAAATATTCAGTGAGCAGGTGAATTATTATATACACAATATGAGTGAGCACAGCTTCCAGTATATTCAGGAGTGGAAACTGCATAAAGTTTCTATTCATGTTCTGGAAAACACAAAAGTACAGACATGTCAGCAAAACAGCTAGTATTCCCACAAACAGGTTCAAGCTAAAGTCTGGCCACGTTCTCAGCAGTTCTCGGCAAATTGAAATGTATCTGCTGATATTAATGTGCGTTAAGTTTAGTGAGACTCTGTATTAGCAGGCAGTTGTTTACTCGAGGCTAGAGGCAGAACATCACACGAAACCACCGTTTCTAGATTTTTGTATTATTTTTACACACAAATACATTTTTTAAAAAGACACAGTTTGGTTTAACTATAATGTTTCACATGCCTGTAAACGTCACTTTCTAGGTTATCAAAACATAATTCCAATTCAAATCAATTTGAAAATCACGCTGTCACAAAAAAACCCCAAATTTGCGTCGATCAGATGTGACGTGTTCGGAGCCGCACCTGAGATTTGATGACATGAAGACAAATAAATAGAATCAGACTGTGAATCAGATGATCACTGAAATCTAAAAGTTAGAAAAAGGTAGCAGATAATTTTACAGTGATATAAACCTGCTCAGATTAAAGCCAATATTTTAATGCACAGTCTGAAATGTGCGGAAGAGGATTAGGGACACTGGGAAAAAAACGAGCACGTCCTGTTTTTTTCTTTTCTAGAAATCTGAGGAAAAAAACTGAGAAAAAACTTCTTTTTTGTCAGAATTCTGACTTAATCTCAGAATTAAAGTGATTAAAGAGATTAAAGTTTAAAGAGATTAAAGTTTAAAGATTATTCGGATGAAAAAGTTTTTTTCTCAGAATTCTAGAAAAGAAAAAAAAAAGACATGCCCATTTTTTTTTTTTTAAACAGTGGCCCTATTCCTCTTCCGTACTAAAGAACATATAACTGTCCTAATATATAAAGTTAGGAATGTCTGTTCACAAAGGAGATTTTCTGTGACATTTTGTACATATCTGAATTTCAAAACAATATCATTTCGTTAGCTTCATAGCATAAGTGCCTAAGTCATTGACTTAGTCAAATGACTTAGGCAATTATGCTATGAAGCTAACGATTTGTGAAACTGTTGGGAAGCTTAGCTTATAAATTAGCTCTTGAGCTAACAGTTAACAGTCCACTCACTGCTAAAAGGCTGACAGAATATTTACTTTGGTTAATATAGTAAATGAACTCTGGGAATTCTGACTCAGTATGTTAGTACTTTGGTAAATAAAAAAAAAAATTCTGTTCCAAGTTAGTTTTTTTCAATCTCATCTAACATATCAAAAGTTAATAAATGTTGCTATAAACTATAAATCAACAATTAAAAGGCACAAACTAGGGGACTGTGAACCCGTTGTCATGGTATTTCAATAATCAATCCGGTTGTTCAGTCTGACGTCACTAGCCGTGTCTGGGCCTAAACTCCGCTGCAGGTCCATATATCAAACGATCACTATGGCATTACTGAGAGTTGAAAAACTGTCTAAAGTCTTTCATCTTTAATAAAATGATCAGCGTTCTGCTCTACCAGGTGTAACAATTGAGTTTAACATCCAGGCATCCATGAAAACGGAATTTATGACATTTAACGGAGTTAGAAGTTAGCAGGGAGTTAGCTCGCTAGCTTCTATCTAAATACAATATAGCATGTCCTGACTGCGGGGTTTTGGAAACAAATTAAAACGTACAGCTCTGTTATCACTTCCAGCATAAATGAAGACAGAAAACTAAACAGCAGTGACGTTTGTAGGGTTACTGAAGTTGAGCTACCTGGTATATAATGATGTGCTACGTGACCGCTAGCGACACAGCTATGTTAGCTTAATATAAACAAGCTAACTTTTTTTTCCACTCAATAAAAGTTAACGTGAGTGTTGTCGGTGGTCAGGAACAAATGTAATCGCATGGCAGGATGCTGTAAAAGGACCAAACTTCAGCCAGGAGAACAACTGAGATAATCCATCCACAATACGAGGTTAGTCATTCATATACTGCTGCATGGGCTGGGCTGTAGTTACATCCTAAGGTTTTAAAAACTGAGCTTAAATAAATGATTAGCGGTAATAAAAGCCGAGGGAGGTCAACAGTGATCACTGACTGTTTTAGGAGCTTTTTGAGATCAAATAGAAGAAAATACATAACATTAAACATGTTAACAACACAAAAGCCATATTAAACGCAGACTACTTTAGACCCGGAAGTAGGATTCGTCGCGTCATCACTGAACAACCGGATATCTAGTAGAGAAAAAAAAAACTAGCCTATTATCCTGCAGCTAACAGATCACTAGCTAGCAAACATGGCCAGAAAATAAACAAATATTCAGTTAAAAGAATTAAATGCAGTCTTCTAAAACTGTTGCGTCAGTATTTTTGCGACTACACAGAAAATTATTTTGAAGTAGAACAGTGCGTCAAACTAAAACTCCCTGCTTCTTCATTCAGTAGTGTGCTAATAGCTAATGAGCACACATGTATTAATATTTTTCAAGCTAATAGCTCATTAGTAAGCTTACTAGGTGTGTTGAATATTAATTTAAATATTGCAGTAACTTTTAGAACAAAATATTAGCTAGTGCTTGATAGCTAACATTTAAAGTCTTTAATTAGCATAACTTTAGGTTACGCTAGCTTTGACTGTAGCACATAGTGAGTGTACTAGCTTTAACTTTGCGCACTAACACGCATTTAGGCTCATGCTAATAAGAGTAAGAACTGTAAGTAAGAACTGAGGCTGGTCATTTTATGAATGCATATGTAAAATACATTGACTCCTTTTTAATCTCAGTTTAATTGAACACATCGTTCTACTTTAATTTCTTTTACTGTAGCACACCAGAGCTAGCTGTATAAATAAAGCTGACGATTACGTCTGTAAAGACTTATCTGAACTTCACAAATCTGCTGGTTAAACAAAGCAAACATACATAAAGCATTTCTTCACCTGCAGGACAACTTCAGTCCTTTTGTTTTGCTGTACATGACCACATCCTGACAGTGTGTCATGGAAAACCTACATTCATCTCTCACTTTATTAGGTACACCTGTTTAACTGCTTGTTAGCTCAAATGTCTTATCAGCCAATCACACGGCTTAACCCAGTGTGCAAAGATGTGGTCGAGGAGACCTGCTGAGTTTCAAACTGTGCATCAGAATGGGTAAGACAGGTGATGTGTTGTTGTTGGTCTGAGTGTTTCAGAAACTGCTGTAACAGATTTCCCCACCAACCATCTCTGTGTTTAAAGGGAACAGTCGGAAAAAGAGGAAATACCCAGTGAGCAGCAGTTCTCTGGGAGAAAATGACTTGTTGAGGTCAGAGGAGGATGACATGAAGGCAACGATAACTCAAACAGCTGCTTGTTACAGTGCCGTGCATAAAGAAGAGCACCTCTGAAGCTGCTGGTGTGGTGGCATCGTTTAAACCCCACAGCCTACCTAAGTGTTGTTGCTGACCATGTCCAACCCATCTTCTGATGGCTGCTTTTAGCAGGATAACACACCGTGTCACAAAGCTCAGATTATCTCAGCCTGGTTTCTTGAACATGATGATGAGTTCACTGTACTCAAATATTGAGGGAAACCAATGTTTCAGCCCAAAATCTCATTCCAGTGGATCACCTTTGTGATGTGGTGGAACGGGAGATTCTCATCATGGATGCAGATGACAAATCTGCAGCAGCTTTGGGATGATGTCATGATGATGTCAGGTTAATATGAACCAAAATCTTACAGGAATGTTGAGACATGAAGAATTAAAACAGGAAAAAGGGCGTCCAACCTGTTACCGCAGAGGTGTACCTAATAAAGTGACCAGTGAGTGTATTGGTGGGCTTTGGGCGCAGCTTGGTTCCTTGTGTAGTGCTTTAAATGAAACGGGGTCAAACAGGGCTAGACTGGGTCAGACTGGGCACAACGCTTCAAGGAGGTACGAGTCGTTAACTTTACAAACTTTAATAAACTCTTTAGTCTGATTGGAACATTCAACTCCCACACTCTTTAGAGGACTGTGGAGTGGACTGCACCACCGAGTCATACATCAGCTACAAACATCTGAATATTAAAGAAGACGAATTGTGTTTCCTGTGACGAGTTAGAGGGAAACAAAAGCTTCGACAGTGAGTCAGCTAACAGAATAAAGGAAGTACAAGCCAGAATCACTGGGAGCTGCTTCCCAACAGGCTTCCAGAAGCTGGCCAATCAGAAGAATGTGGGCTCATAGGGAGGGGGGCCTTAAAGAGACAGAAACAAAATCGGCTCGTGCCGATTAGAGGAAGATTAATGTGCCACTGTGTGTCATGTAAAGCTACTCTAGTGGAGTCCAGGAATAAAAATGTAGATGAAAGTGATAATAACAATAATGATGATGATGATGATGATGGGTCCCTTTTAGGCCAAACCTTTTGTTCCCTAAAACAGAGTTTCTAAACCTGAAACATTTTTCACCCTCGTGTTTTTAGGCTTTATAAAGTTATTATAATATTAGGTGATATTTGCTTGCTATGTGTCACTGAATTTTCCGTGTCCTGTGCACTCCACACACACAAGGTGATGAAACAGATGCGTGTCCAAATGGAGTAAATACTGCAGTATAATAAGAATACTCATCCATGGGGCCATCCAAGGATAGTCCTGGCTTCCTACGGGGGTTTGAGACAATGACACGTTGATCTGCTCAGGTTTATGTTTATGTATGAACTCTGACTGAATTACACACAATTTGAGGCAACCAGGTGTTTTACAGCAACCACACTGGGCTCTAACAGACACACTGATTTATCGTTGCTTTTATCACCACTCAGGTCCAACCAAACTACCACGTGTCTGATAACTACCTGCCCAGTTAAAGAAAAACAAACACAATCCACCTGCAACACAGGTGAGGTGAACAAATGGAGGGTGTATTCAGGTCTGGATTGTGGAGGCATTAGTGAAGTGTGTTCAGGCTAAACCAGGATGATGAGTTGCTCTCTAATCAGACGTCGCCCTGTGTTGTTCAGGCTAACCCAGTCTAGCTTTGCCCAGTTTAGTGCAATCTAGAGTCTTTTAGTGTCCAGTCTATTCTCGCCTGGTCAAGTCTAGTTTATCTAATCTGGAGAATAAAAAAGCCTGAGCCAGTCTGCACTGGCCTACAGATCCCAGTCCAGCGCACTCTGTTCTAAGCAGCCACGCAGTGGTTCGGTCTGCGAGACATGACGTATCCTCTCCTGCAGACGCAGCGGTACGAGCCGTCGGTGTTCACGCAGCGAGCGTTCACGCACGGGTACTCAATCCTGACGCTGTCCTCACACTCATTTACATCTGCAAACACACACACACACAATCAGTAATTCAGTACTGGAAATCTAACATATAAATGTGATTCATCAAGCCCTGGTCACACAGCAAAGGACGACTGCCTGGCAATTGCTGGTTGCTAGGGGGAAATGTGAATCGGGTCTCTGGGCGTCTGTGATTGAGGCTTTAACAGTTTATCTTCTTCTTTGCTGTCTCATAGCGATCTGTGCTCTCCTCTGCAGCCTTACCTATGCAGGTCATAGTGGTCATGTCCAGCTCGTATCCTTGGTAACAGTCGCAGGTGTAACCCTCTGCAACACGAATGCACCTGCCGTTCTCACAGCCGTGCAGGATCCCACAATCCTCAGCTGTGCTCAGGCTGGCGTATGACTCGTAACGCCCTGAGAGATGAGAGAAGGAGAAAGCAGGCTTCACTGTGTTGGTAGTTTCAGCTAGTTCACCTGCTGCTCACCTGGCCTGACCCGGTCCACCTCGACCTTTGGCCTCAGCACTGAAGCAGCGCTTTATGTTCACACGTTTTTATATTTTTCTTTGCATTTTAAATAAAAGTTTTGTTTCTGGACTCACTCTCATACAGCCTCCTCGGTACCCCTCCTCCTCCGCTCCTGTCGGTGAAAGAAGGGAAGGGCGGCCCCGGCCTCCACGCCCTGTCCTCCCCTTCCTCCTCTGTCTCCTCGTAGCGCCCTCCAGGCAGCGGGGCCAGGCTGAGAGGAGGACTGTCGGGTGGATGAGGCAGGACTCCAAGCCCAATGTCAGCTCGTGGGTCCGGAGGAATGCGGAAGGGAGGCGGTCTGGACTGGGAGCTGTCAGGAGGCCCGTAGTCTCCCTCGGAGTAGTAACCAGTGCTGTGACACACAAACATCTGTTAACGTAACCTGATGATTATTAGAACAGCGACAGCCATGAGTTTGGTCTCACCTGTACTCAGGCCTACGATACGTTTCATCTGGCAGGCTCCCTCTGAAGCCTGACCTGCTGCCCTCTGCTGGAGAGTAATCATCATAGTCGGAGTGACCGTAGTCTCTGCCGGGAATCACAGGGAAGTAGTCGAGTCCATAAGGAGGCAGGTTTGGAGAAGCTGAGTTCATGAGGAGGAACGAGAAAGTCAAATTAAACTCGACTTTAGATTAAAACTCAAAATAAAACTGAGAAATGTGAACAGTTTTCTGTACCACTCCCTCGTCTTCGACCTGCTTCCGTTTCAGAGTCCGGATAAGTCGCCGGGAAAAGAGGCGGAGGAGGGAACGAACTGCACATATTGGCATACCCCTCTGTGGAGAGACGAATGCCAGTTAATCTGTTAAATATGCTACAAGGTCATCATACCAACTGATGATATTTAGGATGTTTAAACTACAGCTGTGACCTCTACATTGAAATTCATCTTTGGGCTTCCACAGAGGGTGACAGCAGGAAGGCTTCCCAATTCAAATTCCAGTTTAACAACTTAAAATTCTTCTCCTGTAAATGTCACCACGTCGGGGTAATGGCTTCAAAATCTACAACACTGAATACACACGGCTTTGGAGCTTTTGATGATTTCTGGAGGTATAAAAACAATAAAACCTCTCGACGTCTTCCTAACAGCCTTCCTGAGGAGACACCAGATGTTTTTATAGTTTCCAGTGGTTCTTTTGTTTACCTGTGTCGGGGGCAGGACAGAGGGCGCAGCTGAACCCCCAGCCCTGCCCATACAGACAGCAGCAGTCTGTGAAGGTGATATGAGCTCCCATCAGAACGCTCTGACACACCAGGCCTGTCGTCACGTGCTGCCAGCATATGGACAGGTTCTCATCTGGAGAGCATGAAGAAGTCAACACCAGAGCAGAGAAAGCAAAGCAAAACTGATGGCAGGAAGCTATTCATATAGTTTCTCGACTTTTGTGTGAGTCTGCATGCTGCGTCTGCCTGTCACTGTGCTGCTGGAACACCAGAGTTTCCGTGATGATGGACAATAAAGGATATTTCTATTATTTCTAGGGAGGAGAAGTAGAAGCAGGAAGCTCAGGTTTACCCTGATTGAGGTCGGAGGAGTTGACACAGTTTCGTTGGGTGTCGTCGAGGACCAGAGGAGGCTGACAGCTGCAGTAATACGAACCAACTGTGTTCACACAAATCCCTCCCACACAGCTCTCCTCTTCACACTCATCATGATCTGACACAAACAAGGAGGGAAAAAACTTTATTGACACAGAAATTCAAATCGGTTTGAGCAAATTAAGCTGCTGAGCTTCGGTTCAGCGTACCAACACACTCCAGCAGCGTGCTGTTGTAAACGTATCCGCTGGAGCAGTAGCAGCTGTATCCCGGGATGTTGTTGACACACACGCCGTTCTTACACACCTCTGGATGGAAACGCTTACACTCATCCACATCTGGCAACAAAGGCACGAAAAAGGACACGTGTCTCAAAGATGTTCTCATTCATGTCCGCTGTACCTCCCTGCAGCGTTGTGACGTACGGATTGTTACTGATCCTGTTTTTTACAGTCCAGACTTTCTGAGTCTGAGGGTTTTAAAAACACTCTTATACCTTCTGGGTTACTAATTCCCAACTTTCTGAAAACACAGCAAATATCTGAAAACATCTGGAAACGGTATCTGTGCCGACCGGACATTCTGCGACCCAGTAACATCATCAGTCAGGAAGTGAAATGCAGTGGGGTCAGGGTTAAAGAGGTCTGTCTGTGTTTGTACCTCTGTAGCTGAAGGCTCCTGGTCCTTCTGTAACATATCCATTCCCACTGGGACACAGAGTTAGAAACTCAGCTGCAACACAGAAAGACTTTATCAGAAAATGAACCAAAGCGCAGCTCTGAAGTCCTGATAGGTTGATAGGTGGCCTGCATTCACTATACACACAAGCTTTCCCACCTGTGTATGCTGTAGGGCAGGGGTGGTACTGGCAGCCCAGCCCCCAGCCCTGCCCCAGTGTGCAGCAGCACTCCTGCTGGGTGGTGTTGGTGGCCAGCAGGCTGCAGGTTCCCCGCTCTGCCAGGTTGTAATAACACTCCCTCAGCTCGCCAGGACGAGCCTGAGGAAGGGGCGGCAGCATCGGAGACAGCTCCACCACGCTGGCGTGGAAAGCGGAGGAGGAGGTGGTGGTAGAGGATTGGCGGGCACGGACTATGTCTGTTTCTGAAGAAAAATGAGAATATGAAAGTTAAATTAGCATCTACCAAACAGGTTTGGGTGTTTGGCATGTTTTAGCTTTTGTTCTGCGAGGTCATCTTTGGCGACCATCACCGGTTATTTCAAAATACAGTTTTTCGTGTAGCCAGAAGTGACCCAAGATATCAGCTAATGCTATCAAGCTTGGTTAGCATGCTCCAGGACACAGACCCAAGAATTTCACTGAGCAGAACTAGAGCTCAGACCTCTTTAGTACAATAACCTCACAGTAGCCTTTTTATTGATCCAATAATTGCATTAAAAAAGCTCAAACAGCACAAACACAGAGGAGAGGTTCAGTTCAGGCATGCTAGTTAGCTGAGGTGAAGCCTAGCAGACAGCTAGCAGCTACAGCTGCCTGTGTGACCATCCACCTGTCAGTCAAACAAGGCCAACTTTAAGCCTTAATAAAATTAGTCAGCTCAGTTCTAAAAATCATTCCCCTCTCATACTGTTGTTAAGAAGGGGTAACTTTTGTTAATTTCTGTTTTAAAGCTGGATGCTTTAACAAGGAGACTGACGAACTACAACCTCAAGTGGCTATTAGAGGAATTGCAGCTTTTGTTGGCAGTTGGGGAAAAGAAAGTCCAAGGATCGTTATTCCATCTTCAGCAATGGAAGAGGCCCCCACACCAGCAACATCAGCAACAACAGAGATGAAAATCTTATTAACGGCATGGGGCTGGGATGGAGTTGGGTTGTGGCTCGTGTGAGCAGCAGCAGCTACACAGCAGCCATGTAGTCTCATATGTGTTTACCTAGAGCTGCAGCGTGGACGCACCGTCTGGCCGCCGTGTCGTAGCTGTGACCTGCCTGGTCACATTCACACATGAAGGACCCCTCCACGTTCTCACAACGAGCTGAGCCACACACACCCGGCAGAGACACACACTCATTCACATCTGAAAGACACATACACAAACGCATTTCATTTCATTCACATAAACCTTGTTTAGATTGTTTTGTAGATTAACCCATTAAAAAAACAATAATCTCAGGCACACGTCCAAATTTTGGGAAATAACACAAAACAAGAAAGTTAACAGCAAAAACAAACAATAATGAAACTCAGTTAAAAGAAGCCAAATGCCCGATAAAATGCTTGTCTTTGCGGGGCTGCTGTGACTCCGTGCCTGGGATCACCGTAATGACCCTAATATCATTGAAAAGCGCAGCGTCGCTGCTTTCAGGAACCGTTGGAATTCTTTCAATTGAGCAAATGGTTCAGGAGTTACAGATGTTGAAAACACCCATCTGAATCTAGCGACAGGTTAGGCTTTAGAGGGTCAAACATGTGATGCTGAAAAAAACATTTGTAGGATCCAAAGTCTTAAAATGTCTTTTTGGTTTTTTTTAGACCCAAGAACCCAAAAGCCTTGAATCCTCACACTTGTGCTCTAACACGTACCCACACAGGTCTTTCCATCGGCGGAGGAGGTGAAGCCTTGGTCACAAATGCAGCGGTAAGTTCCAAACAGATTCTGACAGTAGGCGTTTGCGCCGCACACTGTCGTGTTGCCACATTCATTAATATCTGATTGAAAGAAGAAACGAGAAGGAAGTCAAGTCCATCCGTTCATCCATTTTCTACGGCTCGTCTGGCCTAAGCAGAGATGAGGCCTCCCTCGTTTGTTCTAAGTGGATGCTGAAGCGTCGGTAACATGTGCTCAGACTCACCTTCACAGATCCCAGCGTGGTTCACCTGGTAGCCTGGCTCACAGTTAGTGAGGCAGCTGTAGGAACCAATGGTGTTCTCACATCGCTGTGACCCGCAAATAGAACCACCGGACAAGACGCATTCATCAACATCTGAAAGAGACAGACAGACAGAGGTCGTTAGACGTCAAGGTTCACAGCTTTGGATTGGCCTTAAACATCAGTAATATAAACTTTGATTCACATGAGGCCAACACTTCCTATGGAGCACCTCAGGGTTCAGTACTGGGTCCAGTTAATATATATGAGCAAGTATGTGCAGCACGTTGTACGTTTATAAGATATTTTATTTTGCTGGTCAGATTACAGAGACTGTATGGAGAAGAGCTTTGAACCACTACATGATGCACCTCATGAAGGCTTTGAATACATCGGTCCTATTTTAATTTCTTTCTTTGGCTGACAGGAAGTCAAAATACTTATTTTAATATTCTTCTTCTATTTGTCACGATTCATTTATCAGTTTATCTGTTCGTCTATTTTTTGGATGGTACTGGCAGCCACGAGGAGATGGACACAGGCTGCAGGGTCATGACCTAATTAACAGGTCAGGCCTACTTAAACTGGGCTGAAGGTGTCACACTTGTGTGTGTGTGTGCATACCAAGGCAGGCAGTCCCCTCGGGGTTGGTGGTGAAGCCAATTTGACAGTCGCACTGGAACGAGCCTTCGGTGTTCACACAGCGACCGTCCGAACACACCCCCGCCTTAACACACTCGTCCACGTCTGCACAAAGACACGAGAAGACAAAACTGAAGAGCCACAAACAGGCAGCAGCCGAAGGCCTGCGGAGCATCTCACGCAGCATGCAGTGATGTCTGCGGGCTCTGCAGGCCATCGCTGACTGCACAGGTGTAAAAGATTTTTGGACCTGACTGTAATATATCCGACACAACAGCTCCGACATCAGTCCTGCTTTCCTGCGACGGTCATGAGGCTGCTGTGGTATTAAATGAAATACTTAAACATCTGAATACGGACGTGCGCACAAACCCAAAGAAGCGTCCTGATAAACGTTCCCCGTTTGATCGGCGGGACTCACCGAGGCAGGCCGTCCGGTTCTCAGTCAGCGTGAATCCCTGCGAGCACACACACGTGTAGGATCCAGGCGTGTTCACACACTCTCCTCTGGAGAAACAGAAATCTCCCTCCAAACACTCGTTAATGTCTGAGGACACACACACACACACATTAAAATGATCTGTTTAACGCACCGTTCTGTACGAGGGCGCCTCATCACCACCCACATCTGGTAAAGTTATATTTAACTAGCAGAGAGCGACCTCACCTCTGCACTGCCTTCCCAGGCTGGAGGTTCGATACCCGGGCGCACAGTCGCACCTGAACGAGCCGACGGTGTTCACACAGACCCGTTCTGCCTCACACACCCTGCCGCTCGCACACTCGTCTATGTCTGCAGCACAGAGAGTGACATCATCATTGATCGCACTGTCGCCAAAGTGCTGCTCACAGGGGGTCATGTGATTGTTGGGTTTTTCTCTGTATGTATCATTGTACGATCTACTGTACAATATAAAGCACCTTGAGGCGACTGTTGTTGTGATTTGGCGCTGTGTAAATAAAACTGGATTGAATTGAATTGAAAATTGATCGGCCTTTCCTAACTGATTTGCTCAGAGGCTCCGCCTTCTGCCACTGCAAGCTGAGGATGGACGGATGATGAAACGGTGATGAGTCTAAACATAATGTTGATTTCTAAACAGGCTCAGCTCCTGTGTGTGTGTGTGTGTGTGTGTGTGTGTGTGTGTGTACCTGTACACACTCCATCCACGCTGTGGTATCCCTGCCGACAGTCCACACACCTGTAGGAGCCTTCAGTGTTCACGCACCGCTGACCGGGACAGGAGTCGCCGTCCTCACACTCGTTTATATCTGCACACAGAGTGTGTGTGTGTGTGTGTGTGTGTGTGTGTTTAGACATCTTTGTGAGGACAGAAACTATACTTGTGGGGACCAACAGCCCTTACAGGGACAAAGTCCCCACGAATTTTACGACACTTTTAAGAATCTAATTGTGGTTTTAGTGTCAGGGTTACAGTCAGGTTAGGCTGAGGGTTAGGGAAAGCACGGCAAGGAGATGTCCTCACTACGATATGAAAACGAGTGTGTGTGTGTGTACCTGTGCACTGTCTGTCGGTCAGTCTGAATCCTGCTCTGCAGGAAACACATCTGTACGAGCCCACAGAGTTCACACACATCTGCCCAGGACACTGAGATGGCTCTGCACACTCATCCACGTCTGCACACACACACACACACACACACACACACACACACACACACACACACACACACACACACACACACAGAGTGACGTCATACAAACAAACTAACATTTACATCACTAACTATCTGTGATGTGTACCTGTGCAGGTGTTGTTCTGGGGCTTGTAACCATGGTGACAGACACAGTGGTAGCTCCCCGGCGTGTTTTCACAGCGGCCGTTGGAGCAGGGATTCTGACGACACTCGTCAACGTCTGAAGGCACAGCGAGAAAGAGGAAACGTAAACAAACGGGAACGTCAGCGAGTTTCAGGAGGAAGGAAAGGTTTTTGGTTTTTCAGTCACTGACAGTTCAGGATCCATTTTTTAACTCATTCACTGCCAGCCATTGGCAGTGAATGAGTTAAACCCATTAACTCATTCACTGCAATTGACGGCTATAGACGTCAATGGCAGTGAATGAGTTAATAAAAAAGAACAAAACAATTACAAACAGAGAAACAATGTTCAAATATGCTGTTTTTTAAACACGTGGGCGTCGTCTGTAGTCCTGCATTTAACCCATTCGCCCAGCGCCCGGGAGCAGTGTGTACCTCGCTCAGGGGTACCTCAGGATAGCCATTCGGTGGATTTGAACCCACGACCTTCTGATCATGGGGCGACCGCTCTACCTTCTTAATTACATGTTAGTATTGTTTTTAAATTTTTGGGATACTTTCATAGTTTACAAACATTTTCAAATCTTTTTTATTTTTATTAGAGCTCAGCAGCATCTATCACACAAAACAAAAACATTCTGATGCACTATTATTTTACTGATACTTTATTTAATTTAGATTTTATTCTATATTTATCTTTTCACATTTTGACTTTTATATGAATATATTTACAGAAATCTTGTCATTTTCACAAGTATAAGTAACATATTTACTAATATCTATTCAGTTTGGGAAAATATGAATATTAATGCTTAAAGGCTTTGTAATAGTTTATAACCATAATAGTTGAACGGCAGGACGACAGCGTCTGAATGAAACAGCAGCTGAGAGACGTTTTTATAGAGTTTACTAAGAATTCTTTTCTGATATTTTTCAACTATACTGCTAATTGTAAAATTGTATTTTCTAATGAAAAAAATCAACTAGATGTTTTCATTGAACTATTTAAATGAAAATAATTATTAATATATTATAACATATTTGTTTACCTCTGCAGACGTTGTTGAGCAGTCCGTGTCCCGGCGGGCAGGAAACACAGCGGTACGAGCCCGGAGCGTTCACACACTCCTGACCCGGACACTGCAGAGGGTCGGCACACTCATCCACATCTGACACACACACATCAGTGATGTCATTTATAGCAGATTTATCAGTCAGTTTTAGACAGATGATTAAGGCCAGCTGTCTTCTGATTGGCTGACTGACTCTCTATGACATCATACAAACCCACGAGTTGAAAAAACTCCTGTAAACTGAGTGTTTAGAGCAGTCTGCACACGTTTAACGTGAGAGTGCAGCTTTTCTGAACCGTGTGAGGCTGTCTGGAAGTCATCTCTAAAATAGAAATGAATTAAGCTGAGCCATGGCGGCCCTTCACCTGTGCAGGTGTTGCCAACGAGCCTGTAACCAAGCCGACAGATGCACCTGTAGCTGCCCGCCGTGTTGTCACAGCGACCGTTAACACAGGGATTCTGCCGGCACTCGTCGATGTCTGAGGAGCCAAACAAACCTTTACTAACATGTTCTGATTTATGCCAGTTTTTCCAACATTTCAATAAAAAGGTTCCAGAGTTTTATTTTCTGCCATCATGTTTTCCAGTCATATTTTCCGTGATGTGGTTACATAGCTCGTGCTTATGTTGCGATCTTAAAGGTCCAGACTGTGCAGACGTGCTGAAGCGTCTCACGGCTGTCACCGGGCAGGAAAACAAACATGAAAACGCTTTAAAAAAGACAGGAAGTGGCCGTCACCTTGGCAACTGGTCTGCTGGCTGTTGCTTCTGTATCCAGATGGACACACACATCTGTAGCTTCCAATGCTGTTCACACACTCTCCTACTGAACACACAGCTGGAGACTGCAAACACTCGTTCACATCTACACACACACACACACACACACACACACACACACACACACACACACACACACACACACACACACACACTAATATCATTATAAAAACATTAAAAAACAACTGAACAAATACAACATTCAGTTTCTGTGTGTACATATACACAAAACATGTTTGGAAACTATCCACAGAAAAGACAATAAGGAAAATATTGAATGTAAAATAAACAAAATCTATTCAAATTATGTTGCATTTGTTTATTTGTAAAATAAAAATTACTGTTATTGTAAAATATCTGTTAAATAATGCAGAAATATTTTTCTATAATAAACATGATGTGATACAATATGATGACTTTCAATAAGTTCATCTTTATTTGTTTTGATATGTAGTAACTGTTACTGCTACAGATCGTATTGTTACAAACTCTCAGTCAGCTGACATTTTCAAGCAGGGCTGAAGGATTCACGTGTTCATATCTCACCCTGGCAGTGTGTGTGCTGCGAGCTGAGCTGGAAGCCCCGATCACACACACAGGTGTGTTTCCCACCTGGCTGATCCACACAGCGGCCACGGCCACACACACCCGGCCTGCTCTCACACACGCTTTGTACTGCTGCACGCACACAGAAACATGGCGGTTAAGGTTCGTCACCTGCCGAGCGTCTGCAGCTGACCTCAGGTCAGTGCTCTCACACATCAGATCATTCACATAAACACACCTTTGATCTTTCATTCTGCACAAAGACAGTTTTATCAAACGGATTCTGCTTTGATCTGAGTGAACTTTTTTCTTTTCAAAGGACGGAACAGATGAAGAACGTCCTTCCAACACGCCGTCCTCTCCGTCCAGTACTCACTCTGAACTCTGGGGGGCGTCGGGCTCACAGCCGGTCTGGCTTCCAGAGGGAGGTCTTCCCTGGGTCTCGACCCACGCTCGGGGCTCTGCGGCTGGGCCGGAGCGGGTAGGGAGTCCCCTCTGGATGGCGGCGGATCGGCCCGATACACTGAAGAGAAACGATCAGCTGCTGAGAGCAAAAACAACAACGACAGGTCAGTTTGTCTTCAGCAGCTCCTTCCTCTCAGACTGACACAGTCATCTTCATCAAACCAAGGTACAGCAGGTAAAGTTTTTCATAAATGCTGCCAAAGACTTCGTGCTTAGTAGATGCAGTTTTTATAGAAAAAGCTCTGCTAAGATTTTAACGAATCACTCAGCCTCGATTCAAAAAGCAAAGGCAATTAATATCAAATATAATAATAATAATAATAATAATAATAGTAAATTTTATTTAAAAAGCACCTAAGACACCCAAGGACACTTACCAATGTACCATTTAGAATAAAACACATAATAGAACAACGACACAATGAAGAACAATAAAACAAAAGCACAAGATAAAATGAACAAAGTAGGTTCACAGTGAATATGCAGATTTGAACAGATGGGTTTTGAGTTGAGATTTAAACTGAGGGAGAACCAGTGTTTCTTATATCTGGGGGCAGAGAGCTCCACAGCCTGGGAGCAGAGCAGCTGAAAGCTCTGCTTCCCATGGTGGTGAGGTGGGAAGAAGGCACAGCAAGCTGGATAGAAGAAGAAGATCGAAGTGAGCGGGCAGAAGAGATCGTGCTTAACAGGTCAGAGAGGTAAGGAGGAGCAAGGTTATAAAGGGCCTTGAAGGTGAGCAGAAGTTTGTCTGAAATTTCACTGGGAGCCAGTGAAATTCCCCCAATTTTGGGGGGAGACCATGCAAGAGAAAATCACAGTAGTCAATGCGGAAGGTAACAAGATTGTGGACAAGAATGGACGTAGACTGGGTGGAAAGAGAAGGACGTAATCTGTTAATGTTGCGTAGATGGAAATAGGCAGAACGGGTGAGATTTATAGAAAAGTGAACTGTCTAGGTGACACCAAGGCTCTTAACCTGATGTGAAGGGAAAACTGTGGAGTTATCGATGGTGAGTGAGAAATGGTTCACCTTCAGCAGGTTGGATTTAGTGCCAATAAGGAGGATTTCAGTTTTATCCTCATTAAGCTTAAGAAAATTAGAGCTGAACCAGGATTTTAATTTAGTGAGGCACTCTGTCAGGGAAGAAGGTGGGAGGGAGGAATCAGGTCTGCAGGAGAGATGCAGCTGGGTGTCGTCAGCAAAACTGTGAAAGTGAAGATCAAATTTGAAGAAAATATAAAAGTGCAATAATAAAAAACAGAGGCAGAGCCAACTCACAGTGTTCGATGCGTTTATATGCTGCAGGTTGTTGTAAATCATGTTGTGTTCATGTTTGTGCAAACGTGTGTGAAAAGGCTTCTTTAACATAACCCAACAGCTCTTTAGTGCCAAACGAGGATTCTGCTCTAAATCTGACCTCAGATGTCCTGAAACCGTCTCACTGTCTGTAAAGTTGAAGTAAAACTGTTGCTGGTGTTTATCGATGATTCCGACAAATAAAACGTCGCTGTTTTGCTACCTTGGCTCCCGGCGGACGGAGGCTGAGGTCTCAGTTGTGTTGAATCAGGTCGGCTCTGCGAAGGCCGGGTTCTGCCCTGGGTGGCCGAGGTACCAGCACTGCCAGGCTGCACAGGCCTGGAGGAGGACGAGGAGGAGGAGGAGGCGGGAAAGCCTGTGCCTGGCTGGGGCTTAGGTTGGGGAGGACTGGGTCTGGTCCCAGCTCCTGTGGCACCGGAGGTACTCGCTCCACCAGAGGGAGGGGGTTTCAGTAGAGACCCGGACCCTGAAACAGGACCTGCAGGGGGGGACTCAGGCTCATCACACTGACTAACACATCCATCTTTGTTTAAATCGATCTGCAGGTGTAATCTTAATCAACCAGGGATTTTTTTAATCCTAAAAAAACAAATAGTCTTCAAACAAGACTTAGAAACAACCAAAAACAAGAGTTCATCTGAAACAGAGTCAGAATGTAGCTGTAAATGCTGCAGTGTAATGGTGACAACATTAAATACGAGTTTAGGCTCAGTTTAAGAGGAGCTCAGTCTGTCAGCAGCTGCTGTTTCATTTATTAACGTCATTAATAGGAAAACTGGTTGTCAGGCAGGCTGTGAACCGTTCGTAGACGATAACTTGTGTCAACTTTAAAGTTTTTAATGCTGTCATAATTTATTATTATTATTATTGTTATTATTGATCATTAAGGTGGAGCAGACCCAACACTCCCATGACAGAAGCATGAGCAGCCGGTGTGCAGGATGCTGTGTGCTCAGCAGGTACCCTGGTTGTCCTTGTTGCTGCCGTTTACCAGCACAGCTCTGCCGCCCCCTTCCGGTTCGCTGACTCTCTGGTTGAATTTAAGAGTTGAAGGCGAGTATTGGTAACCAGGACCAGCGGGACAGATCTCCTTAAAGGCCACTGAAGGAGGAGATGGAGGGAAGAGAGAGGACACACCTGAAAATTCACCTGAAACCAAATAAGCTCAGTCGTGACGTCGTCCTCCTGAACCTACCTGAACCGAAGTACGGACACCTCTGGCAGTCGGGTCCCCAGGCTTTGCCGACCCGGCTGCAGCAGCAGATCTGCTTGGTGATGCTTTTGAGAATAGGCAGGGAGCAGGAGGACGGACCCAGACCTGAACCCAGGACCCGGTAACACTGACCCTTCTCCTCAGAAATGACACTCTGGGCTGAGGAGGACACACAGGAAGGAGGGCGACTCGTTACACAGATGATCCACCCGAAGCTCGGCCGGGACCTGAAGCAGAGCGCTGCATGCAGAACAAGTACATGCTGTACCCCGACCCGCTCGGTTTAAATGACACAGGAAGGGATTCAACACAGACGTGGCAGGTGATGCAGGAACAGGAAGCTTTCCGACGACACAGAACATCAGCAGGCCGTGTCAACAGATCTAAATTCAGATGGAAGTTTAACCACCTGCAGACACAGCTTCACAACGATTTCAACCTCAGTAACCTCCCATGCAAACATCTGGCTCATGGCTTCTATCAAAGAGGACACGAGTGTTGGCACCGCTCTGATATAAAGATGGGCGCAAATTCTGGGTCTGAAAAATGAAACCGACACTGAAGTGCTCCAAAGCTGCATTCTCTCTACTGACCAGCAGGGGGCAACTCCTCAAAACGAGTAGATGAGCACGAAGCGTTCCTTCCTAACCAAGACAGTTAGGTTAGGAAGCTTCATCCATGCCTGCTAGTTAGTGTTCAGCAACATCCAAGTAAAATCCAAGAATTTCACTCATTGAAACTGGAGCTCTGATTCGTGGACAGGTTGTTACTACAGTAACCTCGCAGCAAGTCACATGATGTCATGATGTCATTTAAAATGCTCCAAAAGGCTCCAACAGCACAAACACGGTCCAGAAGTCCAGTTCAGGTGAAGCTAGCAGACAGCTACTGACACCTGTGCCACCATCCACCTGCCAGTCAAATAGGCCACGCCCCTAATAATGCACACTGTAAGCCTCAACATTATCCAAACAGGTGAGTTGTGCAAACATTCTTGTTATGAAGGAGAAAATTATCTGTAAAAACCAAACAGTTTATCAGTGTATCAGGCTGTAAACGTGTTTATTTCTGCTCTAAAGCTTCAACATGTGAGTCTGACTGACTCACTGCTGCCTCTGCTGGACGTCAGAGGAACTGCAGCTTCATTTGCTTCAGTGTTGGCTTCATTTTTATTCTGCTTTATTTCTTTTACAGGAAACAGACTCTAGATTGTGGGGAGGGAGCTGCTCCGAGGTGATAACTCAGCCCAGTAAGCGCAGGTTAAAACACAAACAGGAAGTAGAACAATAGAAAAAGCACAGCCACTTTGCTGCTTGTCCAAGTCCGTGTGGATGTCAAACAAAAAACCTTCAATTTGACAAAACAATAATTTGGATATAAAAAATATTTTCAGGAAAGGAAAGAGACCAAACACAGACACACTGTTAAAAAAAAGTAAAGCTTTGATTAGAGCGCTGTCATCAGTTACCGGGTAGACCAGCATCCTGAAGCTCCTCCTCCTCTGATTCACTGAATGCCGGTCGGAATAAGCGGAGCACCGGTCAGGCTTCATACAAACCATCTGAGCACTGAACCTCTCCCTCATGTTCCCCAAAGAACAACGAGCAGAACAAAGATTTAAAGTTGACCTTTAAAAACACAGAAGTCCTCTCATTATTCCTGCTGAAGGTCTGAGCCGCAGTCCGACGAATCTCATCTTCAGATTTTCAGAAAAGCTCAGAGTAAATCAACAATTCTTTGTAAGAAAAATTGTGTTTAGAACATCTTTAAACTTACAGAAATGCTGTATTAGCCCAGTGTAACTTTAATACCTGAGTGGCTGTTTGAAGTTGAAATCAGCCAACACTGTGTAGCTTGTCTAATAAACTACACAGACACTGTAGTAATAATTTGTCCTGTGTTATATTATTTTATCAATTTCAGTTTGCAGGTTGTCTGTGCGTCCTAGACCGGGTTTGTGAGTAGACTCCTGTGGTATCAAAGTGAAAATCTTAAGTGACATCATTACACTCGCCAGTCCAGCCTTTTACACCTTAACACAAAAATGGCTGTGATGCTTTTGAACAGAACCTAAAGTTAAAGCTGAAAGTCTGCAGTGCAGTTGCTGAGGTGGCGCAGGGAGCCAAATCCTCACTGCCCACTGTGTTACAGCTATAGTAGAAATTAGAGTTATTTCCAGCTGTGCAGCAGCTTCAGCTTTTCTGTACTTTGATGTGCTGCACAGCTAAACTTTGAGAGAGACGAGCCAACCAAAGTCCAGGAGAAACTTGGAGAGCTCAGATGGATTCAGGAAGTCCTGACAGGAGTCGGCATCATTCCTCATTTCATTCCCAAGCCGGCGGCGGCGGCAGCGTGCATGTAAATGTGCGTTACTTACAGATGCAGATTCCATGTGAGGCGTCGAGGATGAACCCCAGCCTGCACACGCAGCTATAGCTCCCCCTGGTGTTCACACAGATGCCGTTCTCACACAGCCCCGGCTGCAGGCACTCATTCACGTCTACACACACACACAAACACTTCAGGCTTTTCTCAGCTGTCAAAGCGATCCGACGTCAAACGTCCTCTAAGACACCGTTTATTTACTAACGCCCGGATCCCGAGTGGGCTCATCAGAAAACTGATAAACTTTTTAAAGATGGATCAGTCCTCTGGTCATAAATAAAGAAATCCATTGCATAGGAAACATGGAGACTTTAAACAAATAGTCAGATGAAGATTTCTTTATCTTGGAAGCAGTTCAGAAGGAAAGCTGAAGATCTTACATTTGGTAGCTGACAGTTCGTTGGTATTGTCTTTATGTTAATTCTGATCGATGTCACTTTTGTTCACGCAGTAAATATGTTTTTTATCGCTAATGTCTAAACAGACTGGAATATGAAGGAAACCAATAAGAAGAAAATCAGAGGAAAACAGGGCACCTTTTATAAACTTCTGACTTTAAAAGCAGTTACGACAGTTAGTTATAATTTTTTCTCCAAGAAATCTGTGTGTCGAGCTAAAGAGATTAATGACATCTGTGACCATGGCAGAGTAACTGTCCATGGCTGAATCATCACACTGAAGCCATTAATGCTAATATCAGCCTGTAGAACTACAGTCTAAGGTTAAATTAGGCAGTTAAACCTTTAATTGTTACAGCTCAGATTAAACACTGCAGTTTTGGTTTCTTTCTACTAAAACTTTCTGATAAAATGTTGGTGGAAGAAGTTTTAGTTCCCTTTGCAAAGATGAACAAAGCTCAGTATAAAATAGATTAAATAAGGATTATTTTACATATTAATTCGTTAAAAGCAGCCACTGTAGTGTTGTTATTCCTGGATTTATTTGTAGTTTGATGACACATATCTGCAAATGACCACATATTGATCCGATCTTGTCCTATGATAAGATTATGCCGTGTCATCGGCATAGTATTGTAACTGACCAGGGCTGCTCTGAGTATTTTTTGTACAAGTTTTGAAAACAGGAAGGCATATCTGCTAATTATTCCTTTATGTAATATTTTCATAACAATTATTCAGGCACTACGTTAAGCTGTCAGCCAATCCCGTGAAAACGTTAATTTTACCAGCATTGCTTCTTCTGCTGTCAGTGGATGGACCTGCATACTGATCTGTTTTTCATTTAACAACAGAAGTTCACATTTAGGAAATGAAAAGAAAGAACCTTCTCCGATTGATCGTTTAGTTTCTCTGTTGTTTAAAGAACAGAATATTTCCACCGCCTGTACGATTACAACCGCCAAACTCACCGACGCACTGCGTTCCATTGGCTCGCTCAAACCCAATTGGACAGCTGGCATCGCTCTGACCTAACAATGATCAATAACCAAATACACGCTGATCAATCACCAATTCTTGTGGAATAATTATCTGATCACATACTTATATTTAATGTTTGCTAGGAGAGAACACAAAACACAGTTCTGCACTGTTTCTAAGAAATATATTACAAATTAAATTATTTATAAGAAAAAGGTTGTAAGATGTACCACCGTGCTGCCTAATGTAAGATTAGGCAGCACGGTGGTACGGTGGTTAGCACTGTTGCTGCACAGCAAGAAGGTCCTGAGTTCAATTCCACCATCAGGCCGGGGTCTTTCTGTGTGGAGTTTGCATGTTCTCCCCGTGTTTGCGTGGGTTCCCTCCGGGTACTCTGGCTTCCTCCCACCGTCCAAAGACATGCAGCTTGTGGGGATAGGTTAATTGGATAATCCAAATTGCTACTAGGTGTGAATGTGCGAGTGAATGTGAGCACGAATGGTTGTTTGTCTCTGTGTGTTGGCCCTGCGACAGACTGGCGACCTGTCCAAGGTGTACCCCGCCTCTCGCCCTATGACAGCTGGGATAGGCTCCAGCGCCCCCTGCGACCCTGAAAAGGATAAGCGGAAGCAAATGGATGGATGGAGGTTGTAAGATGAACTCCCCAGAGTTTGTTACATTAAAGTCAAATTAGGTCAAACAGAAACACCAGGGGGCGCCATCACAAAGCCAAAGCTATAAACCAGGGGTGCCGAACTCGAGGGCCGATGTCCTGCAGGTTTTAGATCTCACCCTGGGTCAGTTCATTACCAGGAATCTGGAGAACTTCAAGACTTGTTGAGGAGGCCATT
The DNA here is from genome assembly GCF_041146795.1 of Maylandia zebra. Taxonomy (NCBI): domain Eukaryota; kingdom Metazoa; phylum Chordata; class Actinopteri; order Cichliformes; family Cichlidae; genus Maylandia; species Maylandia zebra. The sequence goes on along the minus strand of NC_135180.1, from coordinate 38,909,671 downwards.
TAAATAAACCGTGTTGGATCAAGGACACATCTAAAACCTGCAGGACACCGGCCCTCGAGGCCTGGAATTCGACACCTGTGCTATAAACAGCTTTTTAAAGATCTTCTGGTCACTTTTAATGAACCATGACAAACATCAAAAATCGTACCAGTTGTGTGTGTGTGCGCGCGCATCCAGGCCCTCTTTTCTGTTCTTTAAAGGTGTATGCCGTCATTCTTTACAGGCTGGTGTGAAGCTGGATGCCAGCAGTTGAGCTAACATGATTTCCTGAGTGTGTGTGTGTGTGTTTGTAAAGCCTACAGTCCCACAGTTGCATTCCTTTACTGTTAGTCAGCTCTAAAAGAACAAGGAAGCCCGATTACTTACTGTGTGTGTGTGTATGCATCTATGCTTGTGAGGACACACTGCTGGGTTCTCACTTTGAGGCAGACCTTGGGAGGCCTGTTAAATGGTTTGGACCTGATTCGAGTTCAGTGTTGAAATCATGATGTTTGAGTTACGGAACCTCAGAAGGCATGTATTAACTACGGTCCCCACAAAGACAGATGAACAAATGTGAGTGTGTGTGTGTGATGAAGTCCAATAGTTACATAAGCAGCTACTGGTGAAATATTTCCCAAATATTAAAGTCATGAAGTAGCAGACCCTCACTCACAGAAAAAGTGTTAGTATAACTGTGCTAGTCTAGGTATCTTTGTGAGGACCTCTATAAATTCAAGCCTAAGTGAGGACATTAGTGAATAGTGAGGACTTCTTCTCTTGCAGAAAAAAGGAGAGCTTTCGAAAGACCTCTTTTATGACACCTTTGCTTGCTGACCCTAAACCGCTAAATCAAACCGGTGTAATGCTGCAGCAACACGTGACTTTACATAGCATGTGGCCGTCAGCTTTTCACATGAATGTTGGTTTCAAACTCCACTGCTGGCCCCTCACTCTGCCACCTTTCTACCTTTTACAGAAAAAGGCGAGGAGGAATAACAGTGCATTGTTTTAATATTGATGGGTCATTTTCTTTTGATATAAAACACTGCAATGACCACCAGCATGAAACAGATGTCATACTATAATATTCTTGCTTGGACCAGGGAGTGTAAAGGAAGAGTTAGTCAAACCTTCAACAGTGCACGTCTGGGTTTACTGTACAGGGATAAAGTTAGCTATGGGAACTTTTCCCGTGTGTCTCAGTTTAATTACCAGAAGGTTTTGGGGCCTAATTTAATGTCTAAAGCAATAATAAAATGTCAGACATATAAAAGTCTTCAAAGTTTTCTGACTGACCACAGTGAGGTCACTCAAGGTAGGTTATGGAAGCCTGAGTGGACCACACAGTGTGTTATGTTGTGTTATACGAGTATTGTGTGTACTTTTGTATACCTGTGATCTCAGGACAGATGACACAGTCATCGATGCCCCAGGCCTTTCCGATCCCTCTGCAGCACATTTCCTTGCTCCGAAGGCCAGGAAGAGGAGAGCTGCACTAAAAACAAACACAGTCCAGGATAAATCTGATGGACCGCAGCCATGCTAACATCTATCAGGCTGGACTTTCATCAAAACAAGACACAACAATATGCATCGTGTAGCAATGGGATAATTTAAGGACTTCTTTGTCATTTTAAAGGATGTAGGACCATGTGTTCGCATTTTCTGCTTTTTGTAATCACATTAAAGTTGATCTATTCAGTATTTCCTTACTTCCTGTCATATGTCTCCTAACACAGTGATAACTCGCCAAATGATGAGGTGTATATGTACAAGTAGTCCCTGTGTGCCAAAAGCTCAGCTTTCAGATTGCTTTAAACACTCAGTTTCAGACTGTTTGTTCTACTCTTGGATCCCTATGATGTCATAGACAGCACTTATCCCTAACATGGGTTCAAGGTCATGCTGACTTTGCAATCCAGCAGTGACAGAAAAAAAACAGCCTATGTGGGGTAAAAAGTGCCGAAAAGGTTGTTTTTTTTGTTTGATGTGACAGAACACAGTAATTATCCACCTGACAGTCGTAGAAATCTCCAAACATGGAACATTGAACAAAATCCATGTTAATGGGTAAAAACTAAGTTCTCCTTTGAAAACCTGCTGGTAAATGTCAGGTGGTATTTTGTGTTCATATTTTGCCACTCACCTGTCCGTCTTGAACCTCTCTGAAGCAGTACTTAAAGCCGGACTGCTGGGTGTAGACGCTGTCCCCTCTCACAGTCTGGGCCAGGACTCTGCTGCCAGCAGGAGCCGGAGCACCTGCTGACCCTGAGGAGGAGGAGGAGGAAGAGAGCGTCCGCAGGGTGGGAGTGAATCCAGACACCTGGAACAAGAAGATTCAACTTACCTACGAGCAAGTGAATGCAAAAGACTACAGGCACATTCAATGAAAGGGTTAAAAATAAATGAATAAATTACATTAAACTTGATCTGTGGTTAAATTTTAAAACTCCTGCAAGAAATTAAGACGACTGTTTAGATGTGCGTCTGTCAGTCGAACCTTGGATACAGGAGGAACAATGTGGTTTCGTCCTGGTCGTGGAGCTCCCAAGGATACTGCACAGGAATTTGCCCACCAGTCTATATGTTCTTTGTGGATTTGAAGAAGGCGTTCGACTGTGTGGGATTCCTGTGGGAGTTGCTTCGGGAGTATGGGGTGTCTAGCCCATTGCTATGGGCCATTTGATCGTTATACAACCTTTGCAAAAGCTTGGTCTGCATAGCCGGCAATAAGTCTGACTTATTCCTGGTGGGTGATGGACTCCGCCAGGGCTGCCCTTTGTCACAGCTGATGGCCTCCAGCTCGCACTGGAGCAGTTCCCAACAGAGTGTTAAGCAGCGGGAATGAAAATCAGCACCTCCAAATCTGAGGCCATGGTCCTCAAAAGGGTGGAGTGCCCACTCCGGGTCAGGGACGAGTTCCTGCCCCAAGTGAAGCAGTTTAATAATAATAATAGTGAATTGCATTTAGCGCTTTTCGAAACCCTCAAAGCGCTTTACAATGCCACTATTCATTCACTCTCACATTCACACACTGGTGGAGGCAGCTACAGTTGTAGCCACAGCTGCCCTGGGGCAGACTGACAGAGGCGAGGCTGCCATATCGCACCATCGGCCCCTCTGGCCAACACCACTAGGCGGCAGGTGAAGTGTCTTGCCCAAGGACACAACGACGGAAACTGTCCGAGCTTGGGCTCGAACCGGCAACCTTCCGATTACAAGATGAACTGCCAACTCTTGAGCCACAATCGCCCTGTTTAAGTATCTCGATGTCTTGTTCGAATGATGCGAGAAGTGAGCGGGAGATCAACAGACGGATTGGTGCTCTGGCTGGTCACAAGCTGTGGGTAGTGACCGAAAGAACGGGATCACAGATACAAGCGGCGGAAATGGCTGGCCTCTCCCTTAGAGATAGGGTGAGAGGTTCTGCCATCCCGGAGGGGCTCAGAGTAGAGCTGCTGCTGCTCCACATCGAAAGGAGCCAGTTGAGGTGGTTCAGGCATCTGACAAGAATGCCTCCTGGGCGCCTCCTGGGCGAGGTGTCCAGGCATGTCCCACCCCTCCAGGGCAGACCCAGGACACGGAGAGATTATATCTCTTGGCTGGCCTGAGAAGGCTTCGGTGTTCCCCCGGAGTAGCTGGAGGAGGTACTTAGGCTGCTTGCCAAACAACATGGCCCCGGATAAACGGAAGAAGGTTGATGGATTTAGATGTTTTTAAAGAACTTCCAAGAATTTTTTTTTAAATAACTAAAGAATTCTATATTTAAGAAAACAATTGTTTCAAATAAAATCAAAGATTTAAATGATAAAAAAATAAATTATATATAGATGTAATATAATTCTTATTAATTATTAAAAATGTAATAAAAGATCATTAAAAGATTTAAAAATTCCAATTGTAAAATTTATTGATTATTAATAACATGTAAAATAATAAATCTAAGAACAAAACAAAAGAATATGTGGAAATATAAAAATATGTAAAAACAGATGACATAAATGCCAAAACTGAATATTAATGTTTATGAAATATCTACAAAATAAAAAGCTTGTAAAACCTCGATGACTGTGAGAGAATATTATTTAAATGCCTGTGGCCAGTAATAAACAAAGATATTTACAAAACTATAAGAATGTAAAAATACAAAAAACGAAACAGCTGTTCTTTGTTTTATCAACAGCTTGAACAAAACGTTTATCATCACATGATGACTGACAGTTTAATCGTCCAATCAGAGGAGCTGTTAATGTTCTTACCTTCACCTGGTGGACCTTCACGTTGGCCTCAGGGGGGTGCTGAACTCTGACCTTCACCATGGGCCCGCTGGGGGCTGCACGTGAGTGTGAACATTAAAGGATAACTGCAGTGAGGCACCATTCACAATAGCAACAAATTACCAATGGAAGCCCGAAGCTGCCAAAAATGTATCAACTAAATGACCAATGACAAACAAATAAAGATATTATTACATATAAACATAATAATGTCAGAACAAAACTGAGCAAACTACAACCGAAATAAATAAAAATCTGTAAAATATTGAGATATCAAGAAATATTTTAAAAAATTCTATATTTCTAAACTCCAAAGAGTTACACAAAAACGTCATAGCCACCCATCGACACAGTTGGGGTTAAAGGTCACAGGTCGCTTACCTCCAGCAGTCATCGCCTCTGCGTCCCGTCCTAGCGGTAGCAGGAACTCAGACCGAACCAGCTCCTGATTGGATGCCATGGCAGAGAGGAGAACCGGCTTGACGATCTCATTGGTGGAGAAGGCTGCAGAGGAGTCTGTGGGTGTGATGGGGATCTGGCAGAACTTCCCGGTGAAGTTTGGCGAACACAGGCAACGGTCCTTCTGCAGACAGACTCCGCCGTTCTTACAGAGCAGAGGACAGAGGACTGCGGGAGGCAAACAAACCTGCTTACTTATCTATTCAGTAAATAAATACCATCACAGGTTCATGATTCCTGTAAGCTGTTTACAGAACAACAGCAGTAAAATCTGTCAAATTAGGAAGAGCTCACACACAGGCTAAGGATTGAAATAAAAAATAAAGTACCAAAAGCTTCAGTTCCTTTAATGAACAGCAGAGGCAGCAGTGAGTCAGTCCCCATAGACTGCCATGTTAAAATAACACCTCTACGCTGGGAAGATGCTCGTATTAATTGTATTAAAGCTTAAAGTTGAATAATTGAGGGCGTGGCCTCTTTGCCCAACAGGTGGATGGTGACACAGGTGGCTGTAGCTGCTAGCTTTTTCTTCCTTCTGGCTTCACCTGAGCTGGACCTCTGGACTATGTTTGTGCTGTTGGAGCTTTTTGGAGCATCTTTAATGACATCATCTGACCAATAATATGAAATAATTCGTCATTTTCTACATCAGTCTTTGATTACTGAAGTAACCAGGAGACAGAAGAAGTTTCCAGAAGAAATCTGATCGTGTGAGTTTAATGAGCCTGCTGCTCTGTCTCCTGGGGGTACCATCTGGACCAATCTGGGAACAACAGAAGAAGCATTTTAAGAAATGATTGGTGATATGTGGGTCTGAACAAAGCTAACTGCTACAATGGGATAGCAGGCTCCACCCACTTCCTGCATGCTGTATGAGCTCAGCCTCAGGACGCTGGTGTACAGTTACCCAGAGTTCAGCTGCTGCTAATTAACTGATACACAAAGGCCTTAGCACTGCAGCCATGACCTTTCTGGTCTTCAACCTGCCAGTTTGAGTCTAAACACCAAAGCTAGTCCTATTCCCTCCCCACAAAAACACAAATGCCATCGCCCTGTGATCTGACAAAGTGATTGCTGAGGGTGATTCTGCACTTACAGCTGTAATTCAGGCACCCGACACTGTCATCTCTGTTTGATGAGTTCAGGTTTAAAAACAGACATCGGTAGATGTTTCATATGTTCAGTTTCTTTCTTTTTAACTGTAACCACTGAATGGTTATTTTCAACTCATTTGCAGTATTGGAAATTAAGACTTCTTCAACATAACCTTTTATAATCCACAGGCAGTACCTTTTCAGCCCCCGGGGGAGTCTAGCGCTAAAACATAGACGATATAAAAGATGAATGTTGTTACTGTGACGTCCTGTTCTGAAGTTAAGCGTTTTCACCATTTACAGTGTTTTGACGAGTGAGGGGAAGCTCTGACCTCTTTTCTGGCACTTGAAATGAGCAAAATTAAAAAAATGGACTTTCTGTTTTATTGCATATAACCTGCGATGACTGAGCTCATAAACCCATCAGGAAAATGTTTACAGAGCTCGGGGCTGGGGCTGTTTTTCCATAGGCTTGCAGAGGAACTCTTGAATCGGATCAAACTCGTGTTTGAACTTCAGTAAAAAGATGAACGACTTCCACTGCTGACGCTCCGTGTGCGCCCGTGTCCACGCCCTCACAGTGTGCGTGTAGTCCTGTTTGTTGATGTTACTCTATCACGCACACACACACGCACGCACACAGCACTGCTGCGTGTGTTGCTGTAAACACAGTTATCATGCTGGACATCAAACCACAGATGGACCACATCAACACAAACACACTTGGAGAGTTTGGACGACGTTCCTGGGGCAAAGCTGAGAAAAGACAGAGCGAGTGTGGGGGATTACACTGATGAAATACTGTAAACACTGAAAAACTGATGGAGAGAATAAACAGAGACAAACATGAAAAATCTATGAGATGAACTTTGATTTTGCCCGTCCCCATTGGCCAATGTCTGGAAGCCTGCCGAGAGGCAGCACCTGGAGGCTTTGAGCTGTAGCTGTACTTTATCCTGTGTCTGTGAGGAAGTTTAAAAAATGTAGGGTGCCAAGTATTCACAGCTTCGGGCTCACATTTTATATCTTTAACGAATGATCTGAAAGTCTGGTCAGGTTTAATCTGAAAATCTGAACGTCACAAAACATCATCAAACACACTCCAACCCAAAGCCACAAAAGAGCAAAGACTAACACTGATTTAGTTTAGCTCACACACAGCACTGCAGCTCACTAATGACTCAGTCACACTAAGATAAACATGAGACAGTCACCTCCTGAAGACTAGTGAAAGTTGGTGTGTGCTCAGTCATTGCATGGAATATTTTCAAATCAAATCACTTTTACTGTCACATCACAGTGCAAGCTTTACAAACAACAGAGGTGTGCAAAACACAAGAAACATAAGAAACAAAAAAATATAAGAGCAGGAATGTGGGAATTTTAAGGATAAATATATGTACAAATATAAGAATTCACTCAGCAACCATTTGGAAGTAGTTGAATTGACCAACCTGGACTGACTGAGACAGACAGACTGACTCCATCTTAGTCCCTTTTTATCAGCGTGTCGATCAGCGTGTCATTATCCGGTCTTTCAGTGATGATGTATGAATCCTGCTTCCGGGTCCAAACTACTCTGCGTTTATTATGGCTGTTGTGTTTTTCACATGTTTTAATGCTTTGTATCTTGTTCTATTGAATCTGAACAAGCCCCTAAAAACAGTCAGTGATCACTGTCGGCCTCTCTGTTCATTTTAAAGCTTAGTTTTTAAACCTTACGATGTAGCTACAGCCCAGCCCATGCAGCAGTATATGAATGACTAACCTCGTATTGTGGATGGATTATCTCAGTTGTTCTCCTGACTGAAGTTTGGTCCGTTTACAGCATCCTGCCATGCGATTACATTTGTTCCTGACCATCGGGAACCCTCAAGTTAACTTTTATCGAGTGGAAAAAAGTTAGCGTTCATCCTCCAGCTTCAGTGAGTTTATGCTATGCTAACATAGCTGTGTAGCTAGCGATCACATAGCACATCATTATATAGCAGCTAGCCCAACTTCAGTAACCCTACAAACGTCACTGCTGTTTAGTTTTCTCTCTTCTTTATGTTGGAAGTGATAGCAGAGCTGTACGTTTGAATTCTTTCAGAAATCTCTCAGTCAGAACATGCTATATCATGTTTAGGTGGAAGCTAGCGAGCTAACTTCCTGCTAACTTCTAACTCTGTTAAACTTCATGAATTCTGTTTTCATGGATGCCTGGATGTTAAACTTTATTGTTACACCTGGTAAAGCAGCAACGCTGATGCAGACCTAGTCAAAGCACCAATTTGAAAGGCAACAAGATCACAAGTTCACCACACGTGGTTGCAGTAACTGTGGTTGTGCCGTTGCCTACATACACTATTTAGCACCCCTGTGTGAGTGTAACATTCACGGTAGGGTTGCCAACCGTCCCTTAAAATACGGAATCGTCCCGTATTTCGAAACAAAAGTACACGTCCCGTATTGAGCTAATAAGGGACGCACTTTGTCCCGTAATATAGTGAGAATCAAAAGTAGTCTATAAATGTTAATGGAATTAACGCTTTGTTTGAAAACATAATTCCCAGCCCCTCTCCTGCTTTGTGACCAATGAGCTGACAGCACACTTATGACAATTCGAGTATGACAATTCAGATTATCTCATTGGTCGAGGAAAGGTCGCTTACAGAGAAAATACCGGAAGACAACAGATGACCACAACAACAAGCATGGCCAACAGGGAAACAAACGCCGACACGGCGGTGCAAGTCTCGGATGACAGTACACCTAAAGCTGGGCAAACACTGTGCGATTTTCAAACTGCACGATTGACTCGCAGGGGTTAGAAGTTGGTAGGTCACGATGCAGGTCTCACACTATACCGCCCGATGCTCTGATGCGACCTGAGAGCTCACACTGTGCCTCCATAAAATGAAGGTTATAACAGACAATCTCTCGCTCTCTCTGTCTTTCACTCACACAGACACACCGCCACCATCAACTTTGCTAAATTGCTAATGAAAAACACTGATCAGGCAGCTGTGATTGAGCAGCAGTGTAAATCCAACTATTTTCACGGTTGTTGTGGTCGTGATAATTTTGTGATGCCACATCGAAAAGGCTCGGATGAGCTTTCTAAAGTTCTACAAGTTGTGCCTCCATGGCTTGTGTCCAGATCACAGGCTGCACAGCTGTGCTGCTCCGTCTTTTTCACCGACGTTTACGTGTTTGCGCGTGCGCAGTGTGAGCGGCTGCGGTGACACCCTCACGAGCGATTGATGATCGGGAGCTGGTCGTGAGGTGTTAATCGCTTCTCGTTACCCCACGTATACTACACGACGCACGATGAAGGCCAAAATCTGTCTGATCACCAAATCCGTCGCACGACTCAAAAATCGTCTCAAAATGGGCCAAAAATCGCACAGTGTGAGCCCAGCATTAGAGCAGCAATGTTTGTTCGCTCAGAGAAAGAAAAATAGGCTGCAAAAGCACAGGGAGGAATGGGAAAAGGAAAACACCTGGCTGGAAAAAGTTAATATGGGCATGTGCAGTGAATATCAGCGCTATGTGGCCAGAAGTGTGATAATATAACTTATTTTGTGTAATAAACATCTGTAAGGATAGATGATTACAACAAATAGATGACTAATACATAAAAGTAATACATAGATGAATAATGATGATGAGTTATGATGCGTAATCATGGGAACAAGCGGGTTTACAAACAGGAGCAGCTGATTAGCATTAGAAAAGCTGAAATAATACCTCAACTGAAGCCAATTGTACTAAATGCACTATATGTGCACAGTTACAAGAATATTTTTCTTTCTATTGTTTTCTATTAATTTATATAATTTTAAGTTAAGCAGGACAGAATTCTTTTAAAGAAAGATTTACTTATATTCTCAAAAGTTAAGCATGACAGGCTTCTGTTTAAGAAGGAGACCTGTTTTACTGTGTTAATGTTGTCATTTTGAGCTAAAAATAAATGGCTAAATGATCATTTGTTTCCCATGTGTTCATATCACAAAGAATATGCATCTGCTTAAATCAACTTCAAGTCAAATGGTTAAAAAAATAATTTCACACACAAAAAAAGAGCTACCACACTGGGAAGCATAGCTGGACTGGCCATCGGGCATACCGGGCATTTGCCCGGTGGGCCGCTGGCGATTTTTTGTTTTTATGGGCCGATGGATTTTTTTTTTTTTTTTTTTTTTAGGAAGGGTATATATAATGAAAGGTGTTGGATTGGCCAATTGGTCATGATCGACTCTGGGCTGGACCAATTACAGCCGAGGAGGCTGGATGCACCCTCCCCCTTGTTTAGCAATCACGTGATTTTCGCGCATTGCATGCCGGTAACTCGTGGCAAAACAATCCAAGTACCGCATCAAATGCAAACATTTGCAGCACCGCAAAACGTTCATTCTCCGGTTCCAATACCTTCTTTTTTTTCTTTGCCGCACAAAAAAGGAATGTACAAAACAAAAGGAGAACAATGCCGGTTCGTACAAAGACAGACTCGACGAAAAGACAAAGAAAAGATACGAGGAAAAAATCAAAGGAGTGAAAGAGTGGACAAAAGACGTCAGCGTGCTGCCCAACTTTCACCACGCTCAGATTTATAATTATACGCTTCTTGGAGTGAGTGCATACACTCATGAAGTTTAGTAACTTCAGGTCACTGCAACAAGCCCAGGTACAGTTTACCGACGGATGGGTACAGGACCTTGAAACGCACCGTGTAGAACGAAAGACTATTGTACATATCATAAGTTTACCGGTCTCACAAATCGTCTTCATAAATACACATTCATTAACAGTTTATTAATAGGACCTTTGAGCTCAACGGTAATTAATTAGTAGTGGAAATAATTTCTGGTAGTGTAACAGTGTTTATGTGGTATTATTCCACTTGCCGCAAATATCAGTGTAATGGGGAAACAGCGCCCCCCCTCTCGGTGTGGCTGGCTGCAGTAATCGCTGCCAGTCTGCCGTAGCCATACGAGAGGTGAGTTGTATTGTTCCGCACACAATATAGCTAAGTAGTACAGACACATAAAACATGTTTGATTAGCTGAAGAGCACCGAGTGTAATAAGTGCTTAGTGGACACATGTCCAACACCAGTTTTATGTACTTTTCATTTGTTTATTAATGTGTGAAACTGTATGCTAAAGCGGAATGCTAATGAGATGTTCTGCCGTAGTGTGCTGTGCGGAGTGGTGTGTGGCGAGCCTGTGCACTGATAATACACCGTTGTTTCCATTCAGGAAATAAAGTGGCAACGATCGGTCAGAGACTCCTTGTCTTTTTAAAAACACTACACAACGCAGAGTCGAGGAGTCTGTTTGGGCCGAACTGTTGCAGCGGGATGAAGCAGAAACCGGTTACAGTAGCATTACAGAAATGTAGCAGTGACAATAATATTGTATGTTGTAATCGCAATGGACAATTAGTGATACAAAACAACTGTTTTATCTTGTGAATAAAAGTATATGGTTTTGTCAGTGTACCATGGTTATAACAGAAGCGAAACGCAATATTGTGTCAGGACAATTCACTATTTATGCACAATAAACAAAGGAGCATAGCGCGACAATTTCTGTTCAGCGCCAGACTTGCTTGTAATCTATATCACCAATTATGTTAAGAAAAATGACGCATTAACTACAACAAAACTCTGACCTTTGTGGGAATGCTTGGATCAGACTAACATGTGAGCTGGAGTGTTCTGAGATGTTATATTTGGTATATCCAGACCATCCGTCGGCTCTTACTTCGGAAACATGGCTTAAAAATTTTCACTTCAACGACGTAATCCGATAAAAAAAAACGATCTCTTTACCCGTCGGCTTCCCGTGGCTGTCATGCGACCGGCTATTGCAGTTAATAATACAACAGCTTCTTGCCATTTTTTGGGTTTCTTTTTATCGCTGTGTAACTGAGTTCAATTGAAAGCCTGCGTGCGCTAGTACCTCTTGCCACAAGTTCCCAGAATCCTTTGCGGTTTTATCCCTGAATGACGTCACATTTCAATCTTTATCCTGGTGGGCTGGTCTCTAGTCAAAATGCCCGGGCCGATTTTTTGTCCCAGTCCAGCCTTGCTGGGAAGGGTGAAGACAACTGGGTTGCCCGGCCCTGGCCACGAGGTGTCCCTTATTTATTTTTCAGGGAGTTGGCAACCCTAATTCACGGTCACTGGTGTCTTTACAGGTTTTAAGGAGGTTACCCACAGAACCTTTACGTCTAATGCAAAGCGCACATCTCCGTGTTTTTCAGTTATGGAAACTCGGTACATCTGCCCTCAGATAGGACTTCAAAACCAGGAGCTTTCTAAAAATGGTGCACTTATGATATAAATGTGAAAAAAGAAGGAAGAAAACAACAATAGCATGTGTGGTTTCCTGCCACACCGCAGTGACCGTGACCGTCACCTCCAGCAACTCCCACAGCTCACACTCAGCTTGTTTTTTCCTGACCCGCAATCCGAATTTATCACTGAACAACAGATACGACTGTGAGACGCAGCAAACCGCACATGCACAAACTCTCCCTGACAGTTCAGCAGCTAATTTAGTCAGCTCCTACTAGCCTGGTGGATTTACTTGAAGAAGTGTGATTAAAAGTAGCTGAGGAATCTGCCAGCCCCCACCCGTGGATGTGCAGACAGCCGTCATCGGGTTATTGGGATATGGAGGAAAAACTTCAAAATGTTAAGAGTCTCAGGAAGATTTTCTCCTCTTTATGGAGGCTTTTGTTGCTTTCTGTTTTGGTTACCCAGTTACAGTCCAGTTCCTGTAATAGACTTAAATTACCCGAACCCCACAAGGAATACATTATCCCCCACCTCGCTCTGTAATGTTAATCCTGTCCAAATGGAATGACATCCATGCTAGCAGCTCTGAGAAGTTGCTCTGAAATGTTAATATTTAGTTTATTTAGTAGAATTTCTATTGCTTTGGTTTGTATGTTTTGACAGATAACATCTCCCATGATTTCCTTTACATTCGTGTGCTTCTCTGTTTTGATTGTTAGTCTGTATGTAAAGCGAGAGAGGCTGATGGGGGGAACAGCTGTTTGGACAGGGGGATTAACCTCTGACCCTATGATGTCACCACCTCCTCCCTTGTGTTTGTGTGTGTTGCTGTCCAGTCTTACCTCACTGCCTGTTTAAACATTCACACATCACCAGCAAAATATCCTGGGCACATGTGTGTGTGTGTGTGTGTGTGTGTGTGTGTGTGTGTGTGTGTGTGTGTGTGTGTGTGTGTGTGTGTGTGTGTGTGTATGTTCCTGTCTAGCTATCTTTGTGAGCACCGAAATCTGCATTCTACTATACTTGTGAGAACCAACAGTGACTTGTGAGGACACACTCACCGGTCCTCACAAGTTTGAAAATGTGGTTTTAGTGTCAGGGTTACAATTAGGTCATGGTTAGGTTTAGGGTTAGGGTAAGGGGCTGGGAAACCATTATGTCAATGAAGGCCCTCACTAAGATAGCTGAACGGGGCTGTGTGTGTGTGTGTTACTGATGTTGTGAGGACAAAGAGCTGTAGTCCGCATACTGAGGACTTGACATCCTTATGACGACAAAAAGCAAAGCCCCCCCCCCCCGTGACATATGAGTTATATTGCTTGATTAAAACTTGGCTGAAAGTCACCATCAGGTTGGCTCTCCAACAAACTAAGTTACTATGATGTCCTCTGAAACACAGGGACATGCGATGGGGCTATTTTTATGATCAATGAAAGCCATATGTCAGTGGTCACTCTTCTCCCTCTGCCCCTCTGATTCCTTTCCTTCTCTCCAGATGTAGCACTTGTTGCACAAATATCCAGAAAACCAGCAAACAGCCATCGGTATTCATCAACATGAAAATACGATGGCGCAAACTCTTCAAACCATCAATGAGGGTAAAATAAAAAAACCCTTGTGGAAAACCCTTTTCTAAACCAAGGCCTTTAAAGGCCTTTAAAGCATAAAACAGAGGTAGGAACAACTACACATCTGCAGGTGTACACCCCCCACCACCTCCTGCTCTGCAGAGGAGGATTTATGGTTTACTGACCTACAAATAGTCACAGACAGCTATCACTGTTAACCTTTAGTGCAAACAGACTGCCACTTCCTGAGTTTAGTGTTTGAGGCAGCAGCTCTTTCTAAGAAATTTAGGTATGGTGCTGAAAGTTGCCAGGGAAACACCTGGAAAGAAACCATGCTTGGTTAAATAAATAAATAAATAAATAAAATCAAGAGCAAACACTTTCCACCCCTCAAGACAGCGTGGAGAGAATACAGGAATAAACAATAATGCTGAACTTTAAACACCTTTTCTAGACTGGTGAGATGAAAACTGGTGATGTTAGCCATGTAGCAACAGCTTATTACGTGAGCGAACTGATACAATTTACTGCAGACTCCTGGTCTCTTTTTCTAGTAGTTCAGAAAATATGGATGACTACAATCAAAGCATTGTCATTTTCTAATTTTGAGTCAGTCGCGCTCTGCAGGAATCTTGAGTATCTCATACAAAGGGCACCTGACTCTTGGGATCTGATAATCAGCAGATTGCGTTTCTCTTACACAGACACCAGTCCAGCGTTCACGACCTTTGCCTTAATAGCAGAGCATCTGCCCAAAGAGCTCATTGCATAAACAGGCTAATCTCAAACTAGAAAACATCCAAGTATGAACTTAATTACCGTTTGGTATTCAAATGGAGAGCAGCCATCACCAGCACCATGCTCAGTTTCACCGAAAAACACAAAACAGGAAACATCGGGGTAACTTTGCACTGCTGGAGACAGTGAAGTCAATAAATGATGGTGCTGAACTTCTAATAATGTTTACACTGATAAAATGAAAGCTGATAATGCTTTTGCATCAGCAGCCTGAAGAGGGAGCCAATGAGCCATTTGTTAAGACTGAAAACAATCAATTTATGGGATTAGCTCAATCAAAGCTTCAAAACTAACTGCCAAACAGTTAAATTAATACTGTAAATACTGCATTTTCTCTTGGTGTAATACCGGCTCAGATGAGGCCTTAAGCTTGTTGGTAAAATGCTGCCCCCTGCTGGGGAAGGTTTTAAAAAGTGCTCAATTTAAATTCGCAGATTATCTGGTAACATGTAGCTTCCACTCCTGAGAGGTTTTAACGGTCTGACTATGGAAAAGAATATTGAAATGTTTAATTTTTGATTAGTTTTGACCCTTTTCAAATCGTTCTGCTGTGAAATTTGGGATGAATTAAGATAAGCACCTGAGCTGTTTGACAGCTCCGACTCGCTGCCAGCAGGAACGATTAACACTCACTGACCAGGGATCAGATCAGACTATACAACTATTCACTGGCTGGGCTTCAGCCTCCCAACTCTGCCAACCATCAAAGAGCTGCAGGTCACATGACTCAGCTGGAGCAGCTTCACACGTGAAGCCTCATTGAGAGCGTGAAGATCAAATGTTCAGCGCAGGAGTTATTATCTCTGACGGGCTGGAATTTTCTTGAGCTCATTCGCTATAAATTTTGGTGTAAATCTCAGATTTGAGCCTCTCATGTTACCTCAGATTCAAGTCCAAGAGTCCAATATCCGACTTTAGCAAAGTAAATCTAGGCAGAGATCATCTGACAACACTTACAGTAATTTATAAAGAATGTCCAGATTCCTCAAACAAAGAAGAAGAAGAAGAAGAAACCCCAGCAGCATTAAGATAATAAAACACTCCTCGCTATTTATGGGCAACAAAACACAAAAACGGATGATACTGCCAGCAGTGGAGGACTCGGCTGGGACAGAAGAATTAAGCAGACCCATTAATAAAAGCTGCAGTTCCTTTAACATCCACAAGAGGCTGGTGTCAGCAGTGAGTGAGTTCCCGTAGACTCCCATTCAAAACTTTACAGCAAAACTAAACATGTTTACAGCCTGATGCACAATCTGTTAGGTGTGTAGATAATTTTGCCTTCATCACAACTGTACACAAAAAAATGTTTTTATAGCTCACCTGTTTAAACTGTATTAAGGCTTAAAATTTGTATTATTGGGGGCTCTTTGACTGACATGTGGCTGAGGCTGTTAGCGGTCTGCTCGGCTGCACCTCAGCTAACTGGAGTCCCTGAACTGGACCTTTGGACGTGTTTGTGCTGTCAGGGCCTTTGTTAATACTAATATGTGACCAATAACATGGCTGTTGTGAGGTTTATGGTTCAAAGCTAATGTAGCCTTTGGTGATTCACATGTCACGTGAAGCAGGTCAAAAACAACCCGCAGTAAAACTGCTGGTTCGTGTTTGTTCGGTGAGTGCTTGTTTTTTAGCTACAGAGGATTCTGCAGGACATTTGGACGCTGCCCATTTTAAATAAGAACATATTAATGACTCAAATGCGTTTTCACGACGTTTTCAGGGACATGAACGGGAAATTCTGCGTCTCAATTATTTTCATATATAAAGGTTGCGTGGTCAGCACAGCACCATCTCGTGGTCTGAACTGGGATTACATCAAGACCAGCTGGCCCTAACTCGACTTCAGCTGATATCTCTTCAACACAATACACGGATGTCGTGGACATAAAAGTTTGCTCACATCCTGCTGATCGCTTCACATCACTTCATACTGGAAGCTTTACACCAACTTCCAGCAGGAATTTAAATTTGAAGCAGATTTAAGACAAGCTGCACAAACCTGCACGTGTGCATTATTTACTGCACGCAAACATGGCAGTGAACCTGACACTGTCCCTCTCTGTGACAGAGTTATTTATTCACATGCAGGTCTTTAAAGTTAAAGCTTCAACTCACAGACTCTGAAGCCTGGTCCGTGAGAGCCGTCTCTCCTTCCTCCTCCTTCGCCGCCGCTGTACAGTGTCGTCACGTTGCCTCTCTCGCAGTAGTTGACACATCGGTCTTGGCTACAGCGCACCTTGCAGATGGTCGGCGTGAACATCACCTGGATCGTCTCTACTCCTCCCCCTCCTCTCACTCCTCCTCCTGCTGTCTGTCCATCGGCTGGCAGAAGGGAGGTGAAGAAGAAGATGAAGGAGCAGGACAGTGACAGGAAACAGCAGAGTCGCCGCATGTCGAGTGTTTGGAGTCAAAGTTTGCGAGTGTGATGCATCGCCAAAAAACTCCCAAACCTCGGCGCTCTGGCTCTGCCCCGCTTTCTCTCTTTCTTGCTCTGTGGTGGAGTGCGAACGAGCGTCGCAGGAAAAAAGGAGGGAAGGAAGGAAGAAGAAAACACGTTTCCCCCCTCCCCTCTCCCAGTTCGGTTTTTCCCTAAACACTCCTGAGTGAGAGAGCGAGCGAGCGAGCAGGAGAGAGAGAGGGGAGAGAGATAATTGAAAGCAGTGTGCAGGACTGGGCTCCGATCCAAACAAAATGTTTAGCGGGGATCTGGTCCATCAGTCCACACTGAGAGAGCAAGCATTACTGTATCAATCTCTCTCCCCTCTTCACTCCTCCTCTTCTTACTTTATTGGCCTTTTCTTCGGTACAAACAGAGGCCCACTATCTCTGCACACAGTTTCATAACCCACTGCAGAACACTGGAGGACGTCACGGTGGTGATGCAACCCCGGTTTTGGGTTTCTGGGGGTCAAATTCACCAAAAGTTTTAAAGTGGCTCCACGGTGCAGAGTTTGCAACTTTAAACCGACAGAATCCGATCATTTCCTCCACCTGTGAACGCAACACTGACCAACACTGACCTTTGACGCTGATACCATGCCAACGTGACCCAGCATTCAGTGTGTTTTTGCTCTGTGTTTTGTCTCCATCAGCCTCCAAAGGAAGCCCAACACATCCATACACAGTGTAAAAGATGGATGTCACGTGACGAGCGTTTTTGCCGTCGCCATTTGGTGTTTTGAAACCAGATGTGTCAAACGAGGATCGAAGCTTCCATTGAAACTGCAGCCCTGGTGTCACAATCCTCCCCTACTTTATGACTATTTGCTGACTTTTGCTGGAGTCAGCAAATTATTTTGCTTTCCTCTTTTCTATTGCTGGAGGTTTCTTCCTGTTTAAAAGGAGTTTTTCCTTCCCACTGTCGCCAAAGCGCTCGATCAAGGCGGTTGTCTTTGTACTATCGTAGGGTCTTTGCCTTACAATAAAAAACGCCTTGAGACAACTGTTGTTGTGATTTGGCGCTGTATAAATGTAAGTATTGAAGTGCACACTAAGCAGTGCGACTGGTTGGTTATACTGGGAAACCAGTGGAAACAGTCCGTTTTATTTCAGCTGTGTTAAACTGTCTGAGAGAAACCAAAGAACAAATCAAACATGCAAACTTCATATGAGGGTGAGCTGTTCCACACAACAAAGAAACTGCTTTGGACGAATAAGGGATCAAGTTGATCCTAAGGATCTATGTTTCTACCCTCCCTCTCTCTTTCTCTCTGAGCACTAAGGTCTGAGGGATATTTTCTGGAGATCTGATTGGTCAGTGGATCACGATTTCATGCCTGCTGATCTCTGATCAGCTTTAGAGCAGCTTCGCTCTGCAGGGTAAAACCCAAAGGCCTCTCAGCCAATGAGAGCTGAGACAAACTCCATCTGCTCTGAAACTATGAGCAGACGGTTATAAATAAAATCCTAGTATTTAATTACATGTAATAATTATATATTGTTTGATTTTCTAACACTGTGACGTGCACAGAGCTCACAGGAAGCTTCATTGCTCTCTTTTTTAATCAGTGACTTATTTACATGATACACTGGAACATTGCTCACCTTATCTTAATGACCTTGTAGTACCATATCACTCCATCAGAGCACTTCGCTCTCACACTGCAGACTTACTTGTTGTTCGTAGAGTATTTAAAAGTACAGGGTGGGCCATTTATATGGATACACCGTAACAACATGGGAATGGTTGGTGATATTAAAGTCCTGTTTGTGGCACATTAGTATATGTGAGGGGCAAACTCCTCAAGATGGGTGGTAGACAAGGCTGGACTGGGACAAAAAATCGGCCCGGGCATTTTGACTAGAGACCGGCCCTAGGGGCGGAGCGTGGGGGTGGCTTACTGGGCTTAAGCCCGGGTCTTTTTGTCAGAAGCCCGGGGTCTTTTGGAGTGTAATTTTTTCATAGTTAGATGTCTGGCTGACAACTGTATAAAACAAAAAGTACACACAATATTCGAAGCACATAGTGCACACTGTGGGAATTTACGACTGTGCGTGAATCCCCCCCTGATATTGGTATGATCCGAGCTCAGGCACTAAGCGACTGAGCGAGGGGGCGGGGCAGCTGCTGCCTGTGAGTGCGCTGTTGGAGAAACGGAGCCAGCCATACTAAGGAGAGCTTAAGTTTGAGCAGGTACCAAAGCAAAGCATTCGTACTGTACAAATAATGTAAATATGACGTGAATCACGAAAGATTGATATGAAACTGATCACTTGACCCATATTACGTTACTTGCTCTTCAAGTGAATCAACAAATGGCGAAATGAAAAGCCGAACAAATGCTATTTTTATTAATGCTGTTTCTTTAGAGAGTCTTAGCTTACGTGTGTTTATTTCATATTTTCAGTTCTTACCCTCCCCGACTAAATCGGTTTCAGTAATGCACTGAAATATAAGAATGGACATTAGAGGCTTCTTTCAAAGAAAAAACTCAGGTAAATGTTATTTTATATATTATGCTTTGTATGTTGTTCAGTATATTTCTATGCAAAACAAGAGGGGTTTCAGTACACAGCAGGATATTCACATTTATAACCAGATATTTACACTTTAGGGAGAAAACATAAAACATTTTTACTGTACAACATCAATTTAGAGTAAATTTTTGTTTTAGATAAATATTGAAACATCTTTTGAATTAGTTAAATGTCAGAATAAAGAGAGACAGAGCTTCTGTTTTTATCACTTTCATCAAATGTAGGAGTACATGTACACTAAGTTTATTGTAAATTAATAAGAAACTGCAGACGATTCCATTCTGAGCTGAAGAAGCTTCTGATTGGTTCGTAGAGTCCATGTGAGTAAATTGGTGGCACACCTGTGGATGCATATAAGGCAAAACACAGAGCCTGTTTCTTTGACATGGGAACATCAGGAGATGTCAACAAAACACCAGGAACAGAACTGTGGAGCTCCATAAGTGTGGCTCAGTTTGAATACAATTTGGTGCCATTTACAAGAAATACAGACAGTTTCTCTCTTTACTCTTAAAGTTAACAAATATGTTTTTATATTTATCTAAAAAATAAACATTTAGTCTGATTTGATGTTACAATTAAAAAAGTGTTTGTGTTTTGATCTGAAGAGTTTGTAAATATCTGGTTTCAACTGTATATTTGATGATTGTCAGCACAAAGAGGGAGAGAGAGGAACAGAGATGAACAAGAGCAGGTGAGACACACGTGTTAGTCAAATGGTTGTTTACCAAAAGTATCACCGTATCACAGGTCCTCATGTATCTCGTACCTAGTGTTTCTTTTTAGGTTTGCTATTTTTCAAATTCTATATTTATTAAGTTCTGCAGCTTGTTTGCACAACAAGGCTAAATAATTATATAAACTTTTCTCAATCTAAATATTGGACTTTGGTAGAATTAAAAAATAAGTGTAGTGCAGGTCTATGATGATTTTTAGTACTACTTTCATCTAGTTCTGATTCTGGTTCTGTCTTGGTTAAGTCCTCAGTAGTCCTGATTTTGAACTGTTGTAGTCCTGTTTTAATTCCGGATCAGTTCTGGGTCTGGTTGAATTGGGGTTTAGTCCTCGTGTCTTGATGCAGCCCCGACTTTGTTCTGCCTCGCTGCTTAATTAAAAAACTAGTTTAAAGTGTCCTGCATGTGTGATATATATTTTTCCCTACATGAAGTCATTCTTTTTTGAACAAAACTCAAAACAGAGTCTCTTAATCTTTCAGTCATTTCTACCCCCCCCCCCCAAAAAAAATAAAAAATAAAAAAATCCCACATGCATACTACCCTTTAGGGCTAAGCCTCTGACCGGCCCACCAGGATAAAGATTGAAAATGTGACGGTATGCCCGATGGCCAGTCCAGCTATGGTGGTGACCATGGTGACCATTTAGAAGTCGGCCATCTTGGATACAACTTTTTTTTTTTTTTTTTCTCAATAGGAAGAGGGTCATGTGACACATCAAACTTATTGGTAATGTCACAAGACAAACAATGGTGTGCTTGGTTTCAACGTAACTTTATTCTTTCATGAGTTATTTACAAGTTTCTCTTTGTTCACAGCCATTGACATGTCGAAGAGGTTAACACGTGAGGAGCGGATCGAATTTGTGTTGATATCTGGTGAATGCAGTAACCGGGTCATTGCAGCAGATTTCAATACAAGACACCCTACGAGACCACCCGTCTCCCATGCTACAGTTAGCAAACTGCTTGCTAAGTTTCGTTAAACTGGTTCAGTGTTGGATTTGCCAAAATGTGGACGCAAGAAAACTGTCACTAATGAAGAAACATCAGTGGCTGTCCTAGCTTCATTCAGCAAGAGCCCACAGCGTAGCACTCGCCGCATGTCACTGGAGAGTGGCATTAGTCGAACATCCCTTCGGTGGATATCAGCTACTCACAAATGGCACCCTTACAAACTCCAGCTACTGCAGCATCTCAACGAGGATGACCCAGATCGGCGCGCAGAATTTGCAGAATGAACAAAACAAAAATTGGAACAGGACCCTCAGTTCACGCAGAAGATTTTGTTCAGTGATGAGGCAAACTTATGTGAATGGTGAAGATAACAAACAAAACCACCGCTATTGGTCTGACACGAACCCACATTGGATGGATCCCTCCAAGACTGTTGGAACAACAAAAGTGATGGTTTGGTGTGGTATATGGGGCACAATGATAGTGGGTCCATTCTTCATCAATGGAAACCTCAAGGCCGCTGGATATTTGAAATTGCTACATGATGATGTGTTTCCCTCTTTATGCACTGAAGCTGGCACGTTCCCTGAGTTTTTCCAGCAAGATGGTGCACCACCACATTATGGGTGCCAGGTCCGAGCATTCCTAGATGAACAGTTTCCTGGAAAGTGGATTGGTCATTGTTGAAGTTGAATGGCCCCCAAGGTCTCCCGATCTGACCCCCTTAGACTTTTATCTTTGGGGTCATCTGAAGGCAATTGTCTATGGTGTGAAGATACGAGATGTGCAGCACCTGAAACTACGGATACTGGATGCCTGTGCTGGCATTTCTCCTGCGGTGTTGCTATCAGTGTGTGAAGAGTGGGAGAAGAGGGTTGCATTGACAATCCAACACAATGGGCAGCACATTGAACACATTTTATAAGTGGTCAGAAACTTGTAAATAACTCATGAAAGAATAAAGTTACGTTGAAACCAAGCACACCATTGTTTTTCCTGTGACATTACCAATAAGTCTGATGTGTCACATGGCCCTCTTCCTATTGAAAAAACAAAAGTTGTATCCAAGATGGCCGACTTCTACATGGCCACCATGGTAACCCCCCATCTTGAGGAGTTTGCCCCCTCACATATACTAATGTGCCACAAACAGGACTTTAAAATCACCAACCATTCCCATGTTATGACGGTGTATCCATATAAATGGCGCACCCTGTAGAATGGGAGGCAGAGCCTTTTCGTCAGATCAGCGATACACGGCTGCTCATAGGGGGCCGTCTGATTGTTGGGCCTTTGCCTCACAGTATAAAGCACTTTGAGGTGAATATTATTGAGGTTCTGTGCTGTATAAATAAAACTGAACCACTGTTGGACTTCACAGGGTGACACTGCGCACTCCAAACCGGCCCCGTGTCACTGAACCAGTAACGGGGGCCCCAGCAGAGGTGAGGCTGTGGCTCTGGCTGGAATAGAGGCTGGTTGTTCCTGTGGGTGTTTTCCTATGAGCTCATGTCCTGACTGACAGACAGAGAGCTGCTGTAAGGCAGAAACAAAACAAGCAATATTATTATTGTTATTACAGCACCACCAGTTTCTTAAGGCTCCGCTCTCACCGCAGGAGTCAGCTTTCACAAATGCTCATAATGATCTGCTCTGTCACAGTTTAAGGAAACGGGAGCTGACGGCCGGCGTTTGATGCCAGCGGGAGCTGCAGGTTTTATTCCTTTTAAAAAGTGAACAACAAAGGTGTGCAAAGGAGGATTTTGCAGCTCACCAACAGGTGCCAGCTAATATTTTTGTTAATGGTACATAACAAAACTCATAAACTCAGTTTTTTTGGACTTGGGTTTGTTTTTATGTTGTCAACCGTTTTTTTTAACTGATAATCTGACAACGATGGACAAACACACAAAAATTATGGATGCATGTGTTCCAGTGATCCTTAATAAAAGGACTCAGATCAAGCCAAACTGGAAACATCTCAGAACCAGCTTCCACCAGAGCTATGAGAAAGCCTCCATCTGCAGCTTTCAGCCGTTCCTGCATGAACCGGGTTCTCCCCAAAGCAGAACAAAGACAGGAACTGTTTACAGGTCTAATCACGGCGATCAGGCCCGGACTCTGACACCGCATTAACGCTGTCCTTATCTGAAGTGCACAATGAAAACATGGCTTCCAGCTCCATTAACACATGGTGGGTGGAAACAAACAGCGCATTCCTGCAGCGCATGGCTGATAGACGCGTGCCTTTTATCCATCAGCACCAACATATCGACTCCGCTCAGGTTATTAGAGAAAATAATGATCCACACGTAGTGGTATGTGAGGCGAATACACGGTTACTCTTACTGTGCCCAAACATGATCGGACACGTTAAGAGCGCTGTGAAATCTGTAACACCACACCAGAATTTTAACTTTTTTTTATTTTTTTGGCATTTTAGCCTTTATTGGATAGAGAGAGGCAGGAAAACAGGGAAAGAGAGAGAGGAAGACATGCAGCAAAGGGTCGGACTGAAACCCAGGCCACTACATGCAGCACATAGTTGCTGAGCACCCACTGAGCTAATCTGGCACCCTTTTTATATGAAATTATATGAAAAAGCCAATATGGCAACCTTAGAGTGCAAAGGGTGCATCATAAAGATTGTTTGTATTTTACTTAAATTTATTTCAGAGTCAACCTCCACCTTTGGTTATTGTCTCATCAGCATCAGGTCCAGTATTGGACACAATTTTGTCTTTTGTGCTATTTTATCAAACTTTGGCCCGTTCTTGATTTCTTCGTTTTTTTGCTTATTTCTCACACTTAAAGTTACAGTGTGTAAAATCTCACCACTAGATGTCAGCAGATTGCAGTTATGTTTTCTTGCACTCCCACTGTAGCATAATCCTAGCTACAATGGCTGCTGTAGGACAAAAAGCTCTCATTCATCTGTGCTGAGTGTAGGCTGTCAGTCCGCTGCTTACCTCAGCTGTTAGTATGTGTCCATGTCTACGTACTCTGGATATGAGTCGATTTGAGCGGGTGACGCTCACGTCTGTCTGATGACAGTGTCACTAAAGCTAGTTGTTGAGTATACCCTGAACTTTTCTGTCTTTTCTGTATTAATTATACATGTGATTAACAAACTATTTAATTTTTTTTATCAAGTTGGTTCCATTAATTGTTGAAACATTAAATACATTAATAAATAATTCAATCAATTTATTTTTGCAATAATGGCCCTCAGTGTTTATTTTTGCTGCTGTTAGCTGCCATTAGCTGCAGTTAACTCCTGTTTGCCTCTGTTCTCTTTCTCTTTGATCCCTAGCTGGCGTTGGGTCTGGATCGACTCCTAAGCCCATACACTGCTGTGGGTGCCAATGGTTGTAGAATTTCCTTCACAACTCGTTGCCATGCATGGCGATCGTTGGCGATTGTCCTGGCCTCATCAAGATTTATTCTGCCCCTGATGTCATCTTTGACCTGTTTTAGCCATGTTTTCTTCGGTGCCGTTCGGTGGATTCTCTACTGGGTGGGTCGTTTATGTCAGAGGAGTTGATGTGGTAGTCTCCTCCCATCCATTCAACACACATGGCCAAACCATCGCAATCAGCGTTTTTGAATTTGCCCCTCAATTGGCGGTTGGTTGTCGCATCTCCGTCGGATGTCCTTGTTTCGAAGGCGGCCTCGAAGTGATACTCGTAATATCTGTCGAAGGCAGCGTATCTGGAAAACTTCAAGTTTGTTGAGGTCTTCTTTGAGCACAGTCCACGTTTCAGATCCATAGAGTAAAATCAGCAGGATCAGCGTCCGGAAAAGGCGGATTTTGGTCAAGATGGAAATATTGGTTTGCTTCCACAGTTTTCTAACAATAACTTCATGTATTAAAGGGGGAAAAAAACTATCCTTTCCAAAGAGTAAAGTTAATAAATCTCCAACTTAACAACGGCTGCAGTTACTTTTTCACACAGGGCTTTAAGGAGATTTTTTTCCCTTCATAAACAAAATCATCATTAAAAAACTGCATTTTGTATTTACCTGGGTTAGCTTTATCTAATATTAAAACTGTCTGACAATATGAAACATGTAAGTGTAAAAAAAACATTCAAATAACTGACATCACTGACCTGTCAGGGTGTTGAAATGGACGCTGTACTGCCCCTTCTGGGTGTGGAACGTCTTCACACTTGTTTTCAGCGAGGAGGATGAGGAAGCATTAAAAGGGGAGGTTGCACTGTGAACTTTATTCGTCTCCCTCTCAATGTGCTTCATCAGCAGGGCGGCCATCTTGTCACCTCTTCCTCCCTGTGACAGAGTCTTTCTCAGCAGCACTGCCTGGACCTCTCTCAGGCTGTTACATACATTATATAACAGTGAACACATAATATGTAGTCAATAAACACAAAAAATACATAAACAAAAAATTTACTTTAAATATACACAAAAACTATCATTTACAATGTAAGAATATATGATTACAATTTTACCATCAGACTAAATAACACTAACAGCTGAACAGGAATAACACTAACAGCTGAAAAAGAATAACACTTACACCTGAACACTAACAGCTGAACAGGAATAACACTAACAGCTGAACAGCAATAACACTAGCTGCTGAACAGGAATAACATTGACAGCTGAACACTAACAGCTGAACAGCAATAACACTGACAGCTGAAAAAGAATAACACTTACAGCTGAACAGGAATAACACTAACAGCTGAACAGCAATCACACTAACAGCTGAACAGCAATAACACTAACAGCTGAACAGCAATAACACTAACAGCTGAACACTAACAGCTGAACAGCAATAACACTAACAGCTGAACAGCAATAACACTAACAGCTGAAAAAGAATAACACTTACAGCTGAACAGCAATAACACTAACAGCTGAACAGCAATAACACTGACAGCTGAACACTAACAGCTGAACATCAATAACACTAACAGCTGAAAAAGAATAACACTTACAGCTGAACAGGAATAACACTAACAGCTGAACAGCAATCACACTAACAGCTGAACAGCAATAACACTAACAGCTGAACAGCAATAACACTAACAGCTGAACAGCAATAACACTGACAGCTGAACACTAACAGCTGAACAGTAATAACACTAACAACTGAAAAAGAATAACACTTACAGCTGAACAGGAATAACACTAACAGCTGAACAGCAATAACACTAACAGCTGAACAGCAATAACACTAACAGCTGAACAGCAATAACACTAACAGCTGAACAGCAATAACACTAACAGCTGAACAGCAATAACACTAGCTGCTGAACAGGAATAACACTGACAGCTGAACACTAACAGCTGAACAGTAATAACACTGACAGCTGAACACTAACAGCTGAACAGTAATAACACTGACAGCTGAACACTAACAGCTGAACAGTAATAACACTGACAGCTGAACAGTAATGGCACTACAAGCTGAACAGTAATAACTGATAGCTAGCAGATAGCTAATTAGATAAGTTCATTTAATAGTAAGTTAATAGTAAGTTATTAAGTTAATCTTTTATAACTTTAATTGTAGTTAGCATCTTTTAAAATAATTTTATTCATATTTACTATCTTTCTAAAACTTCAGCCACTGTTAGCATGTTTTTAGAGAGGTTTTGCAGACACGTGACCACTTAGTGCTTGTCAGCCATTTTGCGTGTGTAACAATCTTGACACCTCAAGTTAGTGAAACACATACCAAATATTATGCAGATAAGATAAACTATGGCAACTATGAGTAAACAAGTGTTGGTGTGAAGTCCCTGGCACTTTCCCGGACTTCATGCCACATGATTTATATCATTATGTTATCAACGATCCCTCAAATTATACTGGAGAAAATCTGAAGCCCAACAAAATTTTGCACGCTTACTAGTATTTTGTGTCAAGATAGGTAACAAACATCAGTCACTGAACTCTGCCTGGAATTGCAGTCACTTGAATGAGTGGACCACGGTCACTGATCACTGCTTAGACATTTACTTGATTTTTTATGACATTTTGACATGTCTCTGCGTATTATTCCTTACACTGTCGACGAGTCAGCCTCGCTGATTGATGACAGTGACACTGAGGTAAATTGTTGATGAGAACTGTTGTAATTTTCTGTCAGTAAGCACTGCTGTTTTTGCCTGTTAGCTGCTGTTAGCACCTGTTTGCCGTTGTTACTGAAAACCTTTGTGAAGTGGCTCTAACTTGGGCACATTCCCACTTAGCTAAAAACTCTCATTTGATGTGAGAATATAATTAAGCTGTTTTTCAAACGAAAAGTACTTTTAGGATGCTGGAGCCTAATTTTAGCTGGCATGATGTTAACTTGTAAAATTATGTTGTTGTTCAGCTGGCCAGGTACTGAGGGCAGCGTGTCTGATATATTTTTAGTCTTCTTTTAAAAAAAAAAAAAGCTGTTTTCACAGGAAATCAAACAGAATGTCAGTTACAGATTATACATCTGACCCAGTGTAGCTCCAGTGTTATGCTTTCCTAGGGCAGTAAACTGAGAGAATGATTTCAAGTGGCCATAAATAGAGTGATAGAAAACAGTGGTGCAGCAGCAGCAGAGTGAACAAACAGCACAGATTAATCTGCTGGAGCTGATAACCACAGAGACGCCCTACAGTCTGATGCAAAGTTTATTTTTCATTCCTGAACTTAAATGTTACAGCTGCCACTTTGTCGCTTTTTATGAGCCACAAAAAGCACAGTACAGACAAAACCGGCTCTAGATTTAGAGCTCTGGAGAGATCTGAAAAGCCTGTTCCAAACATGCAGCTTCTGAACATTATTTCAACTAGAAGAAAAAATATAACTTCAACCAGTTTAACCCTCTGGGGGGGGGGGGGTGTCAAACTTCTTCCAACCAAAGACTCTATAAATACTCGAGAACTCCCACTTTCTGGAGTTCCTGTCCATAGGATGTTCTTTCAAGCTTGTATGGACTGATAATTTAAATTTTGTGGGGTTAACCTTTTACTTCATCATGCTTTTAGTTTAGACACGTAAATCAGTGCTGGATTTATTAAAAGTAAAACGAATTGCTGTAAATTCAAAAAGCTGTACTTTCAAGATTGTTAGTTAGACCAACGGGTTTTTGAAGCGTAGCCTGTAAAGGTGAGTGCATGCTCAAAATGATGAGTTAACATCGTTTGGTAAGTGACACGATGTTGGCAATATTGATCCGATCCTTACTCAAAATCCTGGATCAGATATCAGCAACCAGATCTATCACATCTGAGTCCGTGTTGTTCTAAGTTTACTTCATCAGAAATGCTGAATGTTTTTTTAACAACTCATTCATTTCACACTGCATCAGTACAAAGGTACCAACAGACACCTAACGGTAAGGTGTTGGTAAAAACCTTCCTCATCAAGAGGAAGTTTCTCAAGCCGTCCTCAGGATGATGTCAGCTTAAGACACTGAAACCACACCGAACACCGACCTGATCTTAATGCAGGTTTGATGTGCAGCTAGAAAAAAAAACTTTAGGTTTTTGTTGATAAATAAGTGTTGATGAATTATTAAATCCTTGTTTAGTCATACCGAAATTATCAGCAGATACCGAAAGCCATGATTTCAAACCAGAGAAGGAAAGAGATGAATTGCTGACACTCTGTCCCAGATCAGAGGGGTTCGGTGTTTATCCAAAATCTACACAAACTCAGAGGCATCCTTAGCAACCCTCTTGTTGTTGTGATGAAAAAAGTCTTTACTGTGAAAAACTTCTGTTTAATCTGCAGCAGACAGAACATAAAACATTCTCCCACAGCCTGTAGGGACCATGGCTCTAACCTTTGACCTCCACCACCTGACCTATGACTCAAGGGTTGTGCTGACTTTCAGTTTGTGAATCTGGATTTCAGCAGAGGTCAGACTCTCCGGAGAAGTGAAAGCTTAGGTCTTTCTTCCCATCTCCTCATCTGGATCTGAGGTGACGGATTTGTGGAACAAAGATCAGGATGGATGGAGAAGTTTTCCCAGCTGATTCTGGAACATTTAAAAAATTTTAGAGCCTCCAGCAGCTTCAGGAAGTAGTGCCTGATCTTTGTACAACATACAGTGCACAGTACAGCGTATATAATCAAATAAATAACTCCACCTGGTGTCTGAACAGAGAACGGCACTGACTGTGCAGTGATGATGAGGAAGAAGAAAAAGCAGGAGAGAGAAGGACAAAGAGGAGCTACAAAACAGCTGGTTAAACTCTCCAGATTCTAAGGAAAGGTGCCTCAGTGCATCCTTCATCATCTCCTTTAGCAAAGGAGACACTGGAGGATCCTTTGTGAAAGGAGAGGGGGTTAGACTGTCCCCCCACCTTAAACACGCTCTGAGCTTAAATAAAGAGAGTTACAGAGTTAAAGTTTCCCATCAAGGTCGAGGAAGAGTGGACCAGAAAAGACTCAGGAGGGATTTTATTTTTGTGACCCAGGACAGAGGAGTGGAAACAAGGAGGTTAGGAAAGGAAAAAGAGGAGATGAGAAGATAAAGAAGATGAGTTTTTTGTTACCTCAGCTTTTTTGCTCCCGCCATCTTTTTCTCCTTCCCCTCATTCTGATCCTCCTCATCCTGTCCTGGATCAAACTCGGGTGGAGGCATTTCGAAAGTGCCTGGTCTCCTCTCCTCTGCTTCAGATCCAGAATCAGAACTCTGATTGGAGGCTGTCAGCCCTTCATCTGGATCTGGATCGAACCGGATTACAGTGGGATATTTTGGGGAGGCTTGGTTCTCCTCACGAGTCAGAAACCGCTTGGAAACACCTCCTCCACTGTCAGCTCCATCATTCTCTTCAGTTTGACCTCCAAAGCCTACAGCTTTGGCAGGACCAGAGTCAGGGACCTTTGTGTCCTCCTCTCCATCAGCCTGAGCAGAAGTCGGGTTCGGGTCTGAAGGTTCAGGTGGAGGTTCGGGTGGAGGTGAGCTGGCAGCAGGTTTGGTGCTTCTCTGGGGGCTCAGAGCTGGTTGTGGTGGGATCCGGAGGGGTCTGAGGTGGACCGGGAACTCTGTCGGGTGGATGGATGTCAGCAGGCGTCCTGGTGCAGAAAGGGGCAGCTGACAGTGGTAACCATGGAAACCTTGTCTGCACACGCACCTGTTAAACTGTCGACACAGCGCCCCGTTACGGCAGGGAGGAGAACACCTGGCTGAAGAAGAAGGAGAGCGCGCTTCATTAACAGAACATTACTGCAGCGTAGACAGCAGTCAAATACCCTGATGTAACAAAGCCGGGCCGATCTCACTGTGAAACCAGCAGCTCATTGGCTAATGGACCATCAGTCATAAGTCATTAGCTAATGAGCATACCACAAATAATCCTCCATTTGAAATGTAGACTTATTATTATTCAATGTGACCCACAACGACAGTCTGAGCCCCAAACTCAGCAGGAAGATGTCTACAGGGGTCAACAAAAAGCTGTTTTCTATGTCTGTTTGCACAGTTATTGCCATCTGGTGGCTTTCAGGCAGAATGCAGCTGTAACACTTATCATTACGCACTTTGTAGCTGAAAGACGGGTTGGTAACATGATCAGGTATAAAAAGAGCATGTTTAGGAGGCAGAGTTTCCTAGAAGGACAGATGAGCAGAGGATGACCACTCTGCAAAAATCTGCGCCTTCAAACTAGAACAGTTTCAAAATAATGTTCCTTACTGTGAACATATATATGTATATAGATATATATAGCACATCTCTCTCTGTGAGCGTCGGCAGCACTGCATTAAAACATCAGTGCATGTGCTGAGGAACACTTCCAGAAACCAGCGTCTGTGAGCAGCTCGACCTGCAGGTTACTGCTGCATCACTCAATCACTCAGAGAAGCACCTGTACAACTGATCTGTGGTCAGACCCAGATTGGGGGGGGGGGCTGAGATTAAAACAGGTTTTTAACTCTGCAGTTTCTCAGGATAACCAGCGTTTTATTCTTTTATTCTCTTTGGTTTGATCTGCATTTCCTGTCTGACAAACAGAAACTCAGCGCCAGCGTTTCCCTCTGTGAGTCTGCAGACCAACTGCTCAACAATGTGACTAAACACAAAACTTCACTCTGCACGCCCTGAGCTGAGTGTGTGTGTGTGTGTGTGTGTGTGTGTGAGTGTGTGTGTGAGAGAGAGAGAGAGAGAAAGCGAGTCAGAGGCAAAATCTGTTTCTATTCACGAGTTTCTGCT
This sequence comes from Maylandia zebra, assembly GCF_041146795.1. NCBI lineage: Eukaryota > Metazoa > Chordata > Actinopteri > Cichliformes > Cichlidae > Maylandia > Maylandia zebra. Next base: position 38,878,364 of record NC_135180.1, on the reverse strand, counting down.
TCAGACAATCCCCATAATCCCGTCCTGAAAGAAACCATTAGGATCCACGTGTGTAAAATTACTTTTATATGTGGCTAATCTGCACAGAATAACAACACACACACACACACACACACACACACACACACACACACACACACACACACACACACACACACACACACACACACACACACACACACACGTATAATATAATATCCCATTATATCCTGCATGGATTCAGCCCCTGGATCCAGATTAGTCTGAGATATTTTGTCTGGGACGTCCTGATGATGTTTCACAGTCTGATTTGTTTTTGCTGATATGAAGAGAAAAGCTGAAGAACAATCACCCAGTTTATTCTCCTCTCGTTTGGAGCTGAGCCGCTAAACAATAAGTGTTGGAAAAAAAAAATCATCATCTGGATGAACAAATCGATCATGTGACCCTGTGACAGAGGGCGAAAAAAGTTGTTAGGTTTTAGCTAAGAATTCAAATCTGAGTTCAACAGTGAGCGCTCAGTTTTTACGGACTCAGGAAGTGAATTTCCTGCTCATCGTCTCCACTAATGTTTCAGCAGCTTTAGCCGTTTCCATGTTAGCTTCGTTTATCAGCACCAGAGGTTTCCTTTGATTAACAGGAAGAAGCAGGTTCAGATTTTATGAATTAAAAATTAACCGTTAGCTTTGAGAAGCAACTCTGCTTTAAACTTTGTTCTGTGGGAGCGCCTGCAGGTCTGCAGGTGGAGTGCATAAATCCAGCTCTGCATATGGACTCCACCACTCAGCATCATTTCACACTTTAAACTGTGATGCACGCTGACAGCAGCTCCACCTGACCTGCATTATCAGATCCGTCTGTGCAGACTCAGCAACTGGACGCTGGGTGGATGCTATGGGCATCCATCTGGGCTGCACCCTGAGGACCAAAATCAACCAAATCTGCAGATGGATCAGTGTGCATGCTTGTTGCAGGTGTGTGCTGCAGATATGTTAAACTGCGCAGCAAGATGAGTGATGTTGACTAAAATAAAGAACACTTCTAACAAAATTCATGCTAGTGGTGGTTCCCTCACGTTATACTCACGTTTGGTGCATCTCCTAGTTTTAGGCGACAGCATCCATCCAGCACAGCAGCGATCTCCACATACTCGAGGCCTGCAGAGAAAGGAGGCGTTTTAAACTTTAAGACTTGATGTGATGGCATGCCACACATGGTAAGCTCCACACCTCATCACCCGTTGATTCACTTTAGTTTAATTTACAGTCACTACTTTAAAATATTCTATTTATTGTTCAATATCGTTTCTTTGTTAAATGTATTCATTTTTCCATCACACCTTCCAATGTTTATATGGCGTGCACACATATTAACCTTGCAAGGTCAAAGTTCTGTTTTATGTTATATTAATACATCTTTCTTTGTTTGAGTTACCTGGGGGTTGGTGTCTCCTCCTGTCTGGCAAAAGGTGTGGCAAAGGGCTGGGAGACCTGAAGTACTGCTGACAGCCTAATTGGATTGCACCACATGCTTCATTGCCTGGGGGGTGTTTCATGTTTGTTTAAATGTTTTGTATTAGTTGGTTATATGGCAGCCATCTTGTTTTCCCCCGTGTGTGTCATTTGGTTTAGCTAAACCAGTATTTAAGTCCCCCTGTGTGTCATTTCAGCAGGTCAGTTTACCATATGTTTGTTTGAGGTTTTGTTAATTATTATCTTGAGTTGACCGCTTTTATTGGTCTGCCTGTTTAAGTTTTGGCTTTGTTAAATATATTTTCATATTTTTGGGTCAATAAAACCCGTTTTTTGAATTAAAACCACCTGTGTCCTTTATGCTTTACTGCTTGGTCCCTGACAATTGGTGGCAGCAGTGGGATCATCCAGTATTGGACACAGGTCTTTTTTCTTTTTCTTTTTTTCTTTCTTCTGTTTTTCCCCATGAGGAGGAAGAATGCATCGTGGTGGCAAGAATGAAAAGAAAAAGGGATCTGCTCAGCAAACCTGCGAAGAGGAGGAAAATGGAGCCTCAGGAGTCACTGAAGTTGTGGAGAGAGTTGAAAAGGAGCCTACTTTGTCTGATCTAGTCAATATGCTACATGCTCACATGGAACAACAGGACATCCGGGATGCAAAACAGAGTGAGTTAAATGCACGACAAGAACAGCGATTTAAAGCCTTTCAACATCAGTTTAGACTTTTGCAGTCAGAAATCCAAGTCAGAACATCACCATCAGATTCTGCAGAAGCTCGCTCTGAATCATTAGAGTTTGATATTCATCCTTCTTCCTCTGTTCAGCAGGCCCAGGCTGAACCAGTTATGACTAATTCCAATCCAGCCATTTCACCAGCATTTCAGTTTCCCCTACAAATAGAGGGCAGATTGGAAAGATTAACTGAAGCTGATGATATTGAACATTTCCTGATCACATTTGAACGTATGGCTACAGCTTATCGATGGCAGAAGTCAGATTGGGTTTTTCATTTGATACCCTTGCTTACTGGTAAAGCTAGAGGTGCCTATGTTCACATGGACATTGATGATTCATTAGACTATGATAAAGTGAAATCAGCTATTCTGTCAAAATATGACATTAACCCTGAAACATATAGGCAAAGATTCAGATCCCTGGACGTTCAACCAGATGAAAGCCCTCGTGAGCTATATGCGAGACTGAAGGAGCTTTATGGGAAATGGATCCAGCCAAAGGGTAAAACTATTCATGACATTGGTGAAACTATAATCTTGGAGCAGTTTCTCACAATGTTATCTCCTGAGCTTCAGGTTTGGATCAGAGAACACAACCCTGGTTCAGCAATGGAAGCGGCTCGGTTAGCTGATGTTTTTGTTGCTGCCAGAAAGAAGGGGCAAGCATGGAGCCATAATGCATGGAAGGTATCGAGGGACACCCGGAAGATACCTCAGCAAAACCATCTGGATTCAGCAAATACAAGCACCAGTAAGAGCTCTCAGTCTACCACTAGACCACCAAAGGCCTCTGGTAAGAAGCTCATTTGTTATCTTTGTGGATTAGAGGGCCATACAAAACCTATGTGCCCAAGAAATTCTGCTAAAATGGTGCAAATGTGTTTTGCTCCTCGTTCTAATGCTGATCCTGAGCAGGAGAGTGACAAATCCATCAAAATGAGCCAGATTGAAGTGAATGGGTTTCTACTCAATGCCCTTCTTGACTCTGGCAGTTCTCGGTCTCTTATTCACTCAGATTTTGCCCCACCTAATATTGTTCGCACCAGTGATACAATTTCAATCTGTTGTGTCCATGGAGATGAGAAAAGATATCCGACAGCTGACATCTACATTAAAGTTCAGGACCAGATGTATCTGCTGAATGTGGGTGTTGTGAACAGTTTGCCTTACTCTGCCGTGTTAGGGCGTGACCTTCCTGTGCTTTTTGATTTGTTGGAGTCTGAGCAGACTGAGGAGTGCAATGTAGCTGTTACCAGAGCTCAGGCTAAGCAAGTCAGTACCCACTCTGAGACCCTGAGTGCCCTGCCTTTTTTTAATGAGGAGTTTGAGACAACTGTGGTGAAGCCACGGAAGACCCGCAGACAAAGAAGGCAGGAGAAATTCAAATTTTCACCTGTGGATACACTAACAGACGCTGAGCCAACACCGTCACCCCTAGGGTTTAATATTCCAACTGAAATTGCTGAACTCCAAAAATCTGATCAATCTTTAATATCTCTTTTCCGGAAGGCCAAAGAAAAGGAACCTGGAGTGGAGCAGGTTAACAGTGAGTACATCTTGCAAAATGACATTCTCTATCGTCAGCAGGGGTCGGTGCTGCAGCTGGTGGTTCCCCAGAAGGTTAGAAACGCCATTCTCACCTTAGGGCATTCTATTCCGTGGGCTGGCCACCTTGGTAAACACAAGACCACAGCTCGCATCAAACATCATTTCTACTGGCCTGGTCTTAGCAAAGATGTGGCTCAGTTTTGTAAAAGTTGCCTACAGTGTCAGATAACATCTGCTAAAATCCCCCATAGAGCTCCACTCCAACCTCTCCCTGTCATCGGCACTCCTTTTGAGCGTCTTGGAATGGATATTGTAGGGCCTGTTGAGAGGAGCAAAGCAGGAAATCGTTACATGCTTGTTGTAACAGATTATGCCACAAAATATCCTGAGGTGTTCCCTTTAAAATCTATAAAGGCCAAGCCCATTGCATTTTGTTTAGTGCAGTTCTTTGCAAGAGTTGGGTTTCCACGAGAAATACTAACTGATCAAGGCACTAACTTCATGTCTACTCTGTTAAAGCAAGTTTATCAGTTGTTGGGCATCCGGAGTCTGAGAACTTCACCATACCACCCTCAAACTGATGGGCTGACAGAACGGTTTAACCAGACATTGAAACAGATGCTCAGGAAGTTTGTCAACGACAGTGGTAACGATTGGGATCAATGGCTGCCATATCTACTCTTTGCTTATAGAGAAGTCCCCCAAGCCTCCACAGGTTTTTCACCTTTTGAGCTGTTGTATGGTTATGAGGTTCGTGGCCCTCTAACTCTGTTAAAGGAGATTTGGGAGGGAGACAAGGTGGAGGGGGGATCCAAGAACATTTTGTCTTATGTCATTCAGATGAGAGAACGGTTGGAGAAAATGGGTGAACTTGCTCAATCACATATGGTGGAGGCCCAGCAGCAGCAGAAGTCTTGGTATGATAAATCTGCTCGTCAGTGTGCGTTTGAGCCAGGACAAAAGGTGCTCGTGCTCCTCCCCAGTGACAACAACAAATTGTTGGCAAAGTGGCAGGGGCCATTTGAAGTCATGAGGAAGCTGGGACCCACCACATATGAGGTGTCCACCCCAGGGCAGTTGCGCTCCAGCAAGGTCTTGCATATAAACCTTCTGAAGGAGTGGGTGGAGCGTATTGAACACAAGGCAGATGCAATGCTCATACGGCGAGTGCCTGAAGAAGATGAAGCAGATGAGCAATATTTACCACCTGCTGGCTCTCTGGATTATGATCTCAGCCATCTCCCAGAGGACAAGCAGCAGCAGGTGAGAGAAATGTGTAAATCAGCAGTCTTTCAAGAGAATCCAGGGAGAACTGACATTGTCGAACATGATATTGTGGTACGAGAAGGTGCCTCTGTGAGACGATTAAGTTACAGGATCCCAGAACGTCTGCTGCCTTCATTGAAGAAGGAAATCGATTTGATGCTATCTCTAGGGATCATTGAAAGATCTAAGAGTGAATGGTGCAACCCTGTGGTCTTGGTACCCAAAAAGGATGAGAGTATGAGGTTCTGCATTGATTTCAGGTACCTGAACTCCATATCCATGTTTGACTCCTACCCGACACCAAGAATTGATGATCTACTTGAACGTCTGGGAAAAGCAAGGTACCTGACCACAATAGATCTGTGTAAGGGTTACTGGCAGGTCCCACTCACTCAACGGTCCAGAGAGTTCACGGCATTCAGAACACCATGGGGGCTTTTCCAATTTACAGTCTTGCCATTTGGACTACATGGAGCTCCAGCAACTTTCCAACAGCTGATGGATCAGGTAATTACATGACTGCTCTGACTTTGCTGCTGCTTACTTGGATGATATTGTTATCCACAGCAACACCTGGGAGGAGCATGTGGAACACCTGCGAACTGTTCTGGACCACCTGCACTCAGCTGGGTTGACGGTGAATCCGTCAAAGTGTGTTTTCGCCGCTGCTGAGACAGAATACCTGGGCCATGTCATCGGCAAGGGGGTTATCAGGCCACAAGTCAGCAAAATCGAGGCCATGGAATCATCCCCCCTGCCCCAAACAAGGAAGCAGCTGAGATCCTTTTTGGGCATGGCAGGTTTCTACCGTCGTTTCATCCCTCAGTTCTCCAACAGGGCAGCTCTGCTCACAGACCTGACGGGATCACGTTCCCCCAATTACATCCAGTGGACAGAGGAGGCAGTGGCAGCGTTTCATGACATACAACAGTCACTAAGTAAGCAACCGGTTTTGTACAGTCCCAACTTTGATGAACCATTCATATTACAGACTGATGCTTCAGATCGGGGCCTGGGAGCTGTCCTCCTTCAGGAAACCATGGAAGGCCGCCATCCAGTGGCTTACATCAGCCGGAAACTGTTTCCACGGGAAGTTCGGTATTCCACAGTAGAGAAGGAGACCTTCAAGTGGGCCCTGGACTCCTTCCGCTACTATCTACTGGGAAGAGACTTCACCTTGGAAACTGATCACAAAGCACTACAGTGGCTTGAGCAGATGAAGGACACAAATGGGCGAATTACCCGCTGGTACCTGGCCTTACAGCCATTCCGATTCACTGTCCACCACGTACCAGGCAAGGAGAACCTTACTGCTGACTATCTCTCTCGCTGTTCCAGCGAGAGCTCTGAAGAGGGGAGGTGTGTGATGGCATGCCACACATGGTAAGCTCCACACCTCATCACCCGTTGATTCACTTTAGTTTAATTTACAGTCACTACTTTAAAATATTCTATTTATTGTTCAATATCGTTTCTTTGTTAAATGTATTCATTTTTCCATCACACCTTCCAATGTTTATATAGCGTGCACACATTAACCTTGCAAGGTCAAAGTTCTGTTTTATGTTATATTAATACATCTATCTTTGTTTGAGTTACCTGGGGGTTGGTGTCTCCTCCTGTCTGGCAAAAGGTGTGGCAAAGGGCTGGGAGACCTGAAGTACTGCTGACAGCCTAATTGGATTGCACCACATGCTTCATTGCCTGGGGGGTGTTTCATGTTTGTTTAAATGTTTTGTATTAGTTGGTTATATGGCAGCCATCTTGTTTTCCCCCGTGTGTGTCATTTGGTTTAGCTAAACCAGTATTTAAGTCCCCCTGTGTGTCATTTCAGCAGGTCAGTTTACCATATGTTTGTTTGAGGTTTTGTTAATTATTATCTTGAGTTTAGTCTATTGAGTTGACCTCTTTTATTGGTCTGCCTGTTTAAGTTTTGGCTTTGTTAAATATATTTTCATATTTTTGGGTCAATAAAACCCGTTTTTTTTTTTTTTTTAATTAAAACCACCTGTGTCCTTTATGCTTTACTGCTTGGTCCCTGACACTTGATTTAGAAGTAATAAAAGGTAAAAAAAAACCATTCCCTCCTTACAAACAAGCAGTCCGCTATTTGCGGCTGGGTTCACGGTCTTCCAATAAAACATTTAAACATTCCCAGTAAACCGTTACCTCGCAGGTCTTCTGGAAAAAGGAGTCAATTCACAGGCAAACCTTGGATCAAGAGCCGCTGCCCCTCATCAAAGTGACGGGCCAGTGTGACTCCACAGCTGTGTGCAACAGGAAGTGTGAGGGAAACCAGAGAAAGGATTTGTTTGAAAGCTTAACACAAGCAGTCAGCTGATCAAAGGTGTTGGATCACCCTGCAGAGAAAACATGATCCCAAACAGCCAATCAGAGCCCTAAAGACACTGAATCCTGAGCATTAGGGTTCGTGGGTTTTTTCCGAGACAATTGCTCTAAATCCAAAACTGAGTCTGAGATTAACTCAAATCTAGAACGATGAAACCAAAGTGGAAATCACTCTAGAAACACTTCCCAAAGACAAAAAGGTCTTTGGGAGTCTTTCTGGCATCGAGACCACTTAAATCCACCCAAGAACTCTTCCACACCAGGGGAGCTGGTTCTAGGCTGTTGTCCATTGGTACAAGATGCTCCAAAACCAGAGATTAAATATCATTGAAGTCTATTTTACTCACATTCACATTAAAAGTGAAGAAACTGAGACAGTCTGAACAGCAAGTTTCCAAGAGGTCCCAAAACCAAGTCCTGAAGTGGTCAAACTCTGTGCAACACAAGTTATGGAGTCAGTCTGAGGTCACACAAACACCCGAAGATGAGCAGCCAAAAAGTAAATGGGCAAGTTCTCTGGTGCATATTTTGGATGGAGACATTTGTGTGTTAGGCTACACTTTTGGGAAATGCCACTGATGCTTCTCCACTGAAAATAAGTGGAACTAGTTCTAGATTTTAAAGAACGCTGTGGGAGTCGTGGTAACTGTGGGAAGTTCTCCAATATTCATTAACAGAGAAAGTTCTGTCTCGGCAGCAACTTCACTGCAATCCTTTGAAGCCAAGTCCGTAGATCAGTCTGAAAACTGGTCTTTGTGCACCTGGAGACAGCTTCGAAAACATCAAACATCAAATACTGATCCATTTCTCGCTTTGCATCTTTTTGCATGAACGTAACAGAAACACAACTTTATGTTAAACATCTATAATGCAGCTGAAAAAGGCTTAAGAACAATCCGGGCTGCAGGCTTGCTTCAAGAACATCTCGGTATCCCAAGGAAGTGGATGTGGAGGGGAATGTGAGGGTATCTCTGTGACCCGGGTAAGTGGGAGAAAATTGATTATATATATTGTTTAGGCTGGAGATCTTCTGATGTTCAGACATGAAAGCAACAAGGCGGTCTAACAGATATAACTCTGACAGCGATGAATACACCGGGCTTGGTTCGGGTTTCGGGGGCGGCGGCAGAGATGAGACGCTGTTTGTTAAATGTAGCCGACCAAGTGTGGACACAGCTTCTCTGCAGAGGATTTAATCATTACTCACAGCGTACCGGTCGTATTGTAGCAGCACAGGAGGCCCCACTAACTCACACCGGGATCAGTGTGTGTCCAAACAAAGATTTAGCATTACCACACATACAGTCCTGAACCTGTATACACACAGACGGGTGAGTCCGGAGAGAGGCGCAGGGGTACAAGTTAGAGCAAAGACCCCTTCATACAGGAACGGCAGCTGATAGAAATAAGCACGTCGCAAGATTTCTGCTGGTTCACCAGATTAAATTTAAGATTTTAAGACCTTTAATACAAAGACATTCGAAGGATTTTCCTGAGTCTGCAAAGCACGACAAAAAGCTCAGCGTAAATACGTTTTGTTGATGCTTTCACCTGCAGCCTTAGAGCAACACAATCATCGAATAATCCCCAAGTATTCAAACTGCAGAATAATCTGAAGTGTCTGATCATTTCCAGAACCATATTTGCATGATCTGTGGTTTAAAATCATCCTTCTTTATCTTATACTGGAACTTAGTGTGTCCTCTCTCTGAAACAAGTGTTTTAGTGTCTCCCACTTTAAAACAGCTTTCACCTGATCAAATATGATGATCCACAATAGCCAGCAAGTGAAAGTTAAAGCTCTGCTTTCAGAGTCAATCGAATAAATAAAAATCGAAACACATTCAGTTTAGTAGAAACACATCAGAAGCTAAAAATAAGAAATCTTTCCTCAGGAAAGCGACTGAGAACAAATCGTCCTACAAACAGAGTAATGACCCTCCTCCAGGTCATGCAGACCTGCAGACAGCATTTCATTTTGCAGCAGCTTTTATAAAATTAACTGTTTCTCAAACAACTAATCAGTCATCTAATCGCTGCACTTTAAGGAAACAAGGGATTAATGAAGTTAAGCTGCCAACAATAACACGGTGACGGTCATACGAGACTCTTTCTGGGGACGAAGCACAGTGCTGAATCTGAATGAGTGTTTTTATATTTTCATTACAAGCTGTTCTGTTAAAATGACTACAACCTGTGCCACGTCAGGTGCAGGGGGAGGGGCATAAACACACACACACGGCTGTTTCACTGACTTTTCGGGGACATTATCCCAGAGTTTCACCAACACCAAAGACCTACAAGAATGACCCAGAAGTCAGGAAGGAGCCCGAGTCGGCTCGAGTCAGGGAGTCCACAGCTGCTCTGAAACCACGAGCCTGTGTTTGCTTCCTACGCTCTCAGACACTTTGAGCTTCAAAGAATCTGCTTTAGCCTTCAGACACTGAGCAGCTTGTTGGCCTCCACATTTCATCCACAAAGAAAACTACAAACACAAAGCTCGCCCTCAGTCAGTCTGAGCTTTCTCCGTCCTTTATTAACGTGTAGGGTTTTTGGTATTTCCTGTCGTACATCTCCTGTTCCAGAGGGAAACGCTCATTTTAAACATGACCAAAACTTTAAATACTGATGTCGGTGTAGCTTCAGACTTCTCTTAACACTCAGTTTCTTACAGTTTTTTCTACTCTTGGATCTGTGAGGTCATAGAAAAGGCATAGCTCTAGTACGGTCACCTCATGTTGAGAAGCTCCACCCACCTAATATCTATGAGGGGCAACCAATCAGAAGAAAGATCCTTTGTGGGGACAGAAATGAAAACAGCTTGTTTCAGATAGAGAATGAACTGACGGGCTGCATCAAGGCCCAGAACGACATAAAGAGGGATTATTTTAAACTGTGACTCATGCAAAGCTGCTCTAACAGAGTCCAAGAAAAAAATATGGAACTGAAATGAACAGAATAGATTCACACAGAAATATGTGTGCTAATACACACATTCATACAAAGAAACTTAATATAAGCAGGAAAATGTAAAAGTATCGATACAGGACAAAAATAAAGGTAAACACAGTGTTGAGCATTTAATTACGCAAATAAAATCAAACAAAAACTCGACTTTCTGATTGCTACGTGGACGCAGAGCAGAGCTGCTGTCATTAAACTGATCTACGCTGGTTTTAGTCGCAGCAGCTTCTTCTTCTTCTGTTTGAGATTAAACCGGTGTCAGCAGCAGGGAGGCTTTAAGATGTTTCAGAGTCAGCAGAATCACAGACAGACGTGTGCTGTCCTACACGCTAAGTATTAACATGTTTTATATACGATTCTGTCAGACAGCATCTCCACCGTCAGCCGGCTTCTCTCCTCAGCAGATGTTGCTGTAACGTGGTTCCTGCTGCAGACACTCGGATCATTCAACGTGCAGCATGTGCACGGTGAGAAAAGAAAAGTGGACTTTGTGATGTCTGGCAGATTAACAGCAGAACTTCTTTGATTTGTACAGAAAATCCTTCAAGGATTTTGACTTTTGAATGTTTGCTGCTGAAATTAATGCAACTCTGCAATAAGCACTATTGTCTTCTTCTGTGGTTTTATGTAGAAAGACCCTCTGCAGACTCAGCAGAAGAAGACTTTTAATGTATTTATCTCACAGCAAACAAACAATGTTTGTTATAAAGAGTTTGTCAGAAGCAAAGTGGCAGATGCTAATGTATGCTAACACGAACACCAAACTCCCCACCTTCTTCTGATTGGCCAGCTTACCAACCTCACTGCGACAGGAGTGACTACCAACTCGCACTCTCCCATTTTACCTGAGCACACCTGCACTTCACCACACAATAACACACAAAATTACACCACATACATGTTGAAGGTCATGTGATCACATCACGTGACAACAATTTCCAATCAAATTAAAAAGATCACTTCATGGGTCAAAGCACCAAAAACAAAGCAAATCAGCTTTACGTAGAGTGTGGGACCAAAAACGTTGTGCGTACGTTTCATCATGTAGAGCGTTTGGAGAGCATGACGCTAAATCAGCCGCTTCCTCTGACAGCACGCTGAAGCCAACGAGGCCTGCTTCTACACAAACATGTCTGCCTCCTGTCACATGTTGCCTCCTGTGAGATTCCTGACACCCCTCCCCCACCCATCGCCTTCACTCAATACCAGGTTGAGATGCAAATGAGGAGACTTCACTCAGGCAAGTCTGCTGGACCAGACGGAGTGAGTCCCCTTGTCCTCAAGGCCTGTGCCCCCCAGCTGTGTGGAGTCTTTCATAAACTGTTTATGCTGAGTCTGAGTCTGCAGAGGGTCCCGGTGATGTGGAAGACATCATGCCTCGTCCCTGTACCAAAGACGCCTCGTCCCAGTGGCCCCCAGGATTACAGGCCCGTGGCACTGACCTCCCACATCATGAAGACCCTGGAAAGGCTCATCCTGGACCAGCTGCGACCCATAGTAAGACCACATCTGGATCCCCTTCAGTTCGCTTATCAGCCTCGTCTCGGAACAGAGGACGCCATCATCTACCTGCTCAATCGTGTCTACACCCATCTGGACCAGCCGGCGAGCACTGTGAGGGTCATGTTTTTTTACTTTTCCAGTGCTTTCAACACCATCAGGCCGACCCTCCTGGGTGATAAGTTAGCAGCGATGCAGGTGGATGCTTCTCTGGTGTCCTGGATTGTTGATTACCTGACAGGAAGACCACAATATGTACGTCTCCCACAGTGTGTGTCTGACAAGGTGATTAGCAACACAGGGGCACCACAGGGGACTGTCCTCTCCCCCTTCCTCTTCACCCTCTACACCACAGACTTCAGCCACTGCACAGAGACCTGCCATCTTCAGAAGTTTTCTGATGACTCTGCGGTGGTTGGATGCATCAGCAGGGATGATGAGACAGAGTACCGGGCTGTGGTCGACTCCTTTGTCACGTGGTGTGAGCAGAATCATCTGCAGCTCAACGTGGCAAAGACCAAGGAACTGATCGTGGACTTCAGGAAGACCAGGAAACACTTGACCCCTGTTTCAATCCAGGGGGTCAGTGTTGACATTGTGGAGGACTATAAATACCTTGGAGTACACATTGACAATAAACTGGACTGGGCTAAAAACACCACAGCACTTTACAGGAAGGGCCAGAGTCGTCTTTATTTTTTGAGGCGACTGAGGTCCTTCAACATCTGCCAGAAAATGCTGAGGATTTTCTATGAGTCTGTGGTGGCCAGTGCGATCCTCTATGCTGTTGCATGCTGGGGGAGCAGGCTGAGGGTCGCAGATGCCAACAGACTCAATAAACTGATCCGTAAGGCCAGCAATGTTGTGGGGATGGAGCTGGACTCCCTCAAGGTGGTGTCGGAGAGGCGGATGCTGTCCAAGATAAAGACAATGTTGGATAACACCTCCCACCCACTCCATGACATGTTGGTCAGTCACAGGAGCTCGTTCAGTGAGAGACTGAGATTACCGAAAAGCACCACTGAACGACACAGGAAATCATTCCTGCCTGTGGCCATCTCCCTGTACAACGCATCCACTTAACACACTGTTTGCTGCTACAGCTACACATGTTTCTTTTCCAAATATTTATTTATAAGTGACTTATGTATGTATGTATGTATATATATGTATATATTGTACTATTCTTAGTTAGCGTATTGTCTGTCTTGTCTTAATGTTGGTTTAAAATGGAGCACTGTAACAAAAAATAATTTCCCCCAGGGATCAATAAAGTATTCTGATTCTGATTCTGATTTCCCCCCTTAAACCGGCTCTGTTTAAACACACACTGTTTATAAGGACGATAACCCCGACCTGAGCCTGAATCTACCCCTAAACCCGCACGGTCAACACACACACACACACACACACACACACACACACACACACACACACACACACACACACACACACACACACACACACACACACACACACACACACACTCCTGAGCTGCCTTACGGTCACACTACATCACAGACAGGTAGACCAGATGCTCTCAGACATGTTGTTCAGGGTAATCCAGCTGTTTTAATGTGTCCAGCACCTGGAAAGCAGCCTCACCTGAGGCCTGCACGATGAAGCAGGACTTTGGTCTTATCCATAAATATGAATGTAAGGATTTCAAAAATAAGAACAGCATAACATGTTTTGCATCGAATATGAACAGAGACATCAAACATCTAGTTTGATAAAAATATGTTTGAGCTTTAATATCTGTAATTCTGTTCACATGTCGACTGTTTTAAAGATATCAGTCCCCTCCTGCAAACTTGAGCTGCCTACAGCTGTCCAAATCCATCTTCAAGCAGCTCTACGTGCCCAAAAGTGCTCCCACAAACATCTGTGCATTCTCCTGATGGGAGGTGGTCAGCTCCTCCCAGACCTGGGTCAGGGCATCCATGAGCTCCTGCGGTGCAATACACAAACCTCACCTCTGGATTCAGGTCTGAGGAGCATGAGCGCCGATCGGTGGCATCAATGCCTTCGTCATCAAAGAAATGCCTGCACACTCTGAGGCCAGGCATCATCCTCCACCAGGAGGGGTCTGGGGCCTGCTGCAGGTGGACCCGGCCTGACAGAGTCTGAGGATTTCATCCTGGTTTCTAAGGACACTCAGGTACCGGTAGCTAACACCCGGAGGTCTGTGGGACCGTCCGAGGATTTTCCTCCCCAGGGTGCCAAGCCGGTCCTGCTGGATGTGGCTGAAGGGTCGTAACGTTCACCGCGGCATCTCCAGACTCTGTCTCTTGTGCTCAGTGTGAGCCTGCTCTCATCCACTAGAGCTGGACCTGTTGGTTCTGCACAGTGATGTGAGCAAAGATTCCCGTGCAGCAGGTTTGGCCCTCCTGCAGTCTGATTCTGACAGTCAGTCGGTCAGAAACGTGCACGAGGAGCACGATGGAGGTCTTACTGTAGCATTCGTGCAGTGCTCCTCCTGCTCCTCAGGGAGATGCTCTTCCACAGCTCCCGTGGACACAGAGGAGGAGCCGGTGCACCTGTGCAGCAGGTCCCAGCAGTTGGATGACACCAGCAGAGCACAAAGCAGAACTAGAGAGAAATCGGTCAGGATGAATAATACCTGCACAACCACTCACCTGAGGGTCACACCTGCACAGCCTGAAGCTGAAGTCCTGTTGTGTCTGTGATGATAGAGATTTAAACAGCAGACAGCACACCTGCGGGACTCGCTGTGATGACAAGCCAACACAAAGCACACAACCAAAGCTCCTCACTCAGCTGAGCCTGTTTACACACGGGTGTGACGTCACCGTGACCAGGACACACAAAGTTTTTTGTTCTCTCCTCTCAGATGATTTCAGACATGAAGTGAGCCGCAGACCGACAGCAGCCCGGCTGATTATAAGTGAGTTATTTGGGTTGGTGATGTGGAATGTGACGGTGATGGTCATATGTGCGGTGCTCACCCTCTCGGAGCTGCTCTCCGGCGGTCCCCGGGCTTCCCTCTGCTCCCCCGCGGTGCTGCCGTGGTTGTGCCCGCGCTCAGCCTCCTCCCCCCGGCCGGGCTCGTCTCCAGTCCCGCGTGCTGTTGTGCTGCGGAGCAGAGCGCTGCAGCCCAGCAGGTCCAGAGGCAGAGCTCACAGAGCCGCATGTTCTCCGCAGGAGCTCCGAGATCAGCTGCAGCTGAGAGGTTCAGGCTCTCTGTCAGTGTGGAACATCCGAACACCCACAGCCGCTGCTGCCGCCAGCCAACTGGAAGAGAGCAGCAGCCAAGCAGCCAATGAGAGGCCAGAGGCGGGCGAAGGAGGCAAGGAGGGAAGGAAAGGAGGGAGAGGAGTGTGCTGTGGAGAGCCTGTGCTGATGGTCTTCTGCGGTGGCTGTTCTCTGGCACCAGAGGGTGCCATCACAAACACCTGACTGTGTGTGTGTGTGTGTGTGTGTGTGTGTGTGTGTGTGTGTGTGTGTGTGTGTGTGTGTGTGTGTGTGTGTGTGTGTGTGTGTGTGTGTGTGTTAACTTGCTTTTCACATCTCTCCCTTCATGCAGTGATCTCTGCTTTCACTCTATATTCTGGTCATGTCCACTTTTCAACCAATCAGGATTCAGCCTCTGCATCATTGTAGGGTCTTCACCTCACAATAGGCTTTTTGAGGAGGCCGAAGAGCTTATTGCGATTTGGTGCTACATAAAAAAAACTGAACTGAATGGGCTGTCAGCCTTCTGCAGGACTGCACGCGAGCACGTCTGCGTCGGCTGCACACCTGTCTGCACAGACAAATAAGACACAAATGCAGCACCGTAACTTCAGCATTACTGTGTAAGCTGTCAGCAGCCTGGGATCAACAAATAGTTCTTAAGTCTTTTATCAAATGCGTGTTTTACTCGTTTTATGACATGTAACCTCAGTTTCTGTCAGGATGAAGCTGAACCATCGCTTATTCAGATGCCCCTCTGTGTGTCAGTGATTGACAGACCCATGAGGTTATCCTCACTTAAGTTAAGATCAGATTAAGATCTGACCGGGGAGTTTCCTGACTATGGATCCAAAACACTGATCTGTAACGTGGACAGCTGCAGGAGTTATGGATGGACTGGTTATTATTTACTCTCTAGTCAAGCACTCAAAGCACTTTATACAGCACGCCGCATTCACACAGGCACATTTGCTTTTCCCAACTTAGTGCTTTCCAGCATTCACACTCCGATGGATGCATCAATATCTTGCCCAAGGATCTTTGGCTGGTGCAGTCAGGGATAGACCACCAACCTTCTGATTAGCAGACGAATACACACTCCCTGCTGATCCACAGAACACTGTAAATACAGTAAATTCTGATGTTTGTGAATGCTCTTTATTATTTCACAGAAACATGTAAAACATAATTAAATAAAACCCAATGTAGCAAAATATGTGCAACTGCTAAAACTTTAGGTCCTTATTGCGGGTTAAACGTAACGATGCTATGGAAACGAAGTTGTCTTTTTTAGAGCTTCCTTCACAGACTTCCGGACATTTGCAGCTCGGATAATTTGAAGCTTTTGTTTTGAAAGCAGCGGCCGGAAGTAGGTTGTGTGCAGCCGTGTGTTGCTAATGCAGGGCTAGCTCTGAGGCTGCAGATGAAGAACAGTTCCTGCTGCAAAAGAAGCGACAGCGGGTCTTTAGCACAGTTTGGCCCGCTTTAATAATCGTGTCGGTTTAACACGAACTGGGTCAGCTCACACACCCTGACACGGACACCCGGACACGGAGAGCTGGGGGCAGGAGTGGCGGTTCGCTCAGGTATCCGGGTTCGTTAGCTTGTTGCGGGGCAGCGGGATGGATCTGTTCGACGATCTGCCGGAACCGACTCAGACCTCCGGTGAGTTAACGGGAAGGTTTGACGTTAGCAGCAGGGCTAAGGCTCCATCACAGAGCCGAGTGAGCTAACGTTAGCGTTACTGCTGCGGGAGCCGTGCTTCAGTTCACACCCCACAGACATGACTGATCGATTACGCATCGATTCATCGGTCAGCAGCTGCAGGTTTCATTAGCTCAGCGACAGTTTTTCACCTCTAAAATGTGAAATCTGACTGTATAAAAACACTAAATAGTCAGCAAAGCACCGGGAAAATGAAAAGTGACGTATTTCCTTCCATAACGTGGTTGTAGTGAATTACATTTTTTTCTAAAACTCGATATATCCGCGTAAACTCGCAGTTATTGATCTCTTTGATTATTAATAACTGGTATCAGTGAGGAACAGCCAGACAGGCTGTCTCTGAATCATCACCATCTTATCATCTCACCCCCCCCCCCCCCCCCTCCTCTGCATGTACGTCCCTCCTCTGCACATGCGCAGACCATCTCACCCTTAGACGCTCCTGGCCTCACTTTCCATATCAGTCACGGCTCTTTACCGTTCCTGCTCTCACCTCCACACTCCTACCTTTCTTTCTGTTTGGCTGCCCTCAAACACACCTTCCTCCTCCTCTTCCTCCTCCTCCATCTTTATCCAGCAGGAGGATGTTTTCCACCAGCACCCTTTGCAAACGGACAAAAACCCGTAGCTGGTGCTCCTAAACAGGTCTATGAATTCAATAAAAGTATAAAGAAAAGTGTGAAATTCCACGAGCTGAGATGTGGAGTGTTTGATTTTGGTGATGTTAGACTGTGATGAATGCAGGAACAAACGCAGGTAAATGGCGAGGGTTGTGTCAGGAAGGACATCGGGCTAATGTTTGATGCGATTCCTCCTCAGGTCCTGCTCTAGCACCGCTCACAACTCCACCCCCAACCACCAGAGAAGAAGAGGAGGAGGAGAAAAGGTTGAAACGGAAACGAGATGAAGCACACAGGGAGGAGGAGGAGGAGGAGGAGGTCAAGAAAGTTTGCAAAGAAGGTCTTCAGCTGTTCCACCACAATGTTTGTTTGCTTCTTTTCCTCCAATCAGACGCGAGCACACGTGAATACGACTCGCAGAGGCGAGGGCGGACGCCGCCGGTCTCACGCTCTCTTTGTGTGTCTAGGCCTCCCAGTGCTCAGAGGATACGTGGCGGCGAGGCGTGGCGAGCGTGAGGAGATGCAGGACGCTCACGTGCTGCTGCCGGACATGAGCGGCTGTCTGTCCACGCTGCCAGGAAACGTGTAAGAGGAAGTCACGCCCACCAATCATGATCGGTCACAGCTCCTCCGTGTGGTCTCTCTGACGTCGTGTCTTTGTCTGCAGGTCCCGAGTTTCGTATTTCGCCGTGTTCGACGGCCATGGCGGCGCTCGAGCCTCTGGATTCGCCGCTGAGAACCTCCATCACACTCTCGCCAAGAAGTTCCCCACAGGTGAGTTTCCTCCACGCTGTTCACGACCCGCAGTGGTCAATCCCCCCTCGCTCTTATTTTGAAAGTCCAGTTGCTGCTGTCTCCTGTTTCCCTGCTCGCTGTGCGGTCATAGACGTGATTGGATGGATGATGGATGAGGCAGCTGCTTGTTTTAATGCCGCAGTAATAATAGTGATGTTAAAACTGACATAAATCATGTTTAATTATTAGAAGATTTAAACTGCTTTAATATCACGTCATGTCCACAAGAGGGCGCAGTAGTCCAGAGAGACCCAGAGTCATCTGTAAGTTTACTTTGACATAAACGTGCGAGAGAGCCGTGGTGCCTTCTCATTGGTTAAAGCACGTCGTCTCTTTCAGGAGATGCTGAAAACGCAGACAAGCTGATTAAGAGGTGTCTCCTGGACACGTTCAAGCAGACCGACGAAGACTTCCTGAAGAAGGCCTCGAGCCAGTAAGACTCTGAGCGCCAGTGTGCCGCAGCTGTTTTTAAATGTGGAGCAGGAAAAGTTGACGAGCTGTTTGTGTGGACAGGAAACCGGCGTGGAAGGACGGCTCCACGGCCACCTGCGTGCTGGTGGTGGACGACATGGTGTACGTGGCCAACCTGGGAGACAGCAGGGTGAGCCGGCGTTTCTTCACCTCCACCTGCGCTTCTTTTTCTTCCTGTCTTAAGCTTCCTGCTGCGCCGTTTCCGTGTCTGCAGGCAGTCATGTGTCGGATGGAGGCGGCGGCAGACGGACAGAGGAGGTCGCTGACTCTGGCGCTCAGTAAGGAGCACAACCCGACCATCTACGAGGAGAGGATGAGGATCCAGAGAGCCGGCGGCACCGTCAGGTCCGAATCCTTACCGTCCTCCACCAGCGCCTCTCGACCTCAGCTAACGGTGATGTGTTCGTGTCTCCGCAGGGATGGCCGCGTGCTCGGTGTCCTGGAGGTGTCTCGCTCCATCGGGGACGGTCAGTACAAACGCTGTGGCGTCATTTCGACCCCTGACCTGAGGAGGTGTCAGCTCACGCCCAATGACAGGTAAGGAGAGACCAAAAGGTGCTCCACGAATGTAGAAACAGAATCGTGCCGTTTAAAACAGCCTGGTCTGTGTACCTGAGCTCACCTGAGCATCAGTGTAGTGACAGTGAAGGTGGAGCTACATCAGTGCACAGCCCGTTGGCGCCAATGAGAGAGTGATGGAGAGTTCACTAACTAGAAATAAAACGTGTTTAATACATAAGATGCTGCACAGTAGAAACAACTGGAAACAGCTGGATTTGGACCTAAACAGCTTTGGTTTGCTGTGATCTGGGAGGCAGGTGTGTGAGCACTGTCCCTGCTCTCTGCAGGTTCCTCATCCTGGCCTGTGACGGCCTGTTCAAAGTGTTCTCAGCCGACGAAGCCGTGAAGTTCGTCCTCGGCGTCCTCCAGGTATCAGCCCGTCCTCCTTAACACCAATCACAAGTCGCTGCATCAGCAGGAAGTGCGACGGATGAGTGTAACAAAATAAGAGCGCAGTTAGCGTGTCTGCAGATTAGCTTCATGTAACTTTGGATTGTTTTTCATCTGTGAGGGTGTAATCTGTCACCCAGGTAATCTAAGGAGCTCAGGAAGAAAAGCAACCGTTTCTTTACGTTTCATGAAGACGTTTGACCTCTCACTGTAGGATGGTGGAAGCTGGACCCTTAATCGAATCGAGGAGGGGGCCCAAGGGTCCATCTTTCACCATCTCACAGTGAGAGGTGAGACGTCTTCATGACACTTAAAGAAACAGTCGCTTTCCTTCCTGAGCTCCTTTAGGCTACATGTTCAATCGAGGCTCTGCTTCATAGTTTAGACTTATATGTACAGTGGGGCAAAAAAGTATTTAGTCAGCCACCGATTGTGCAAGTTCCCCCACTTAAAATGATGACAGAGGTCAGTAATTTGCACCAGAGATACACTTCAACTGTGAGAGACAGAATGTGAAAAAAAAATCCATGAATCCACATGGTAGGATTTGTAAAGAATTTATTGGTAAATCAGGGTGGAAAATAAGTATTTGGTCACCTCAAACAAGGAAAATCTCTGGCTCTCACAGACCTGTAACGTCTTCTGTAAGAAGCTTTTCTGTCCCCCACTCGTTACCTGTATGAATGGCACCTGTTTGAACTCATCATCTGTATAAAAGACACCTGTCCACAGCCTCAAACAGTCAGACTCCAAACTCCGCCATGGCCAAGACCAAAGAGCTTTGGAAGGACACCAGGAAAAGTATTGTAGACCTGCACCAGACTGGGAAGAGTGAATCTACAATAGGCAAGCAGCTTGGTGTGAAAAAATCAACTGTGGGAGCAATCATCAGAAAATGGAAGACATACAAGACCACTGATAATCTCCCTCGATCTGGGGCTCCACGCAAGATCTCATCCCGTGGGGTCAAAATGATCATGAGAACGGTGAGCAAAGATCCCAGAACCACACGGGGGGACCTGGTGAATGACCTGCAGAGAGCTGGGAGCAAAGTAACAAAGGTCACCATCAGTAACACACTACAACGGCAGGGAATCAAATCCCGCAGTGCCAGACGTGTTCCGCTGCTGAAGCCAGTGCATGTCCAGGCCCGTCTGAAGTTTGCCAGAGAGCACATGGATGATACAGCAGAGGATTGGGAGAATGTCATGTGGTCAGATGAAACCAAAGTAGAACTTTTTGGTATAAACTCAACTCGTCGTGTTTGGAGGAAGAAGAATACTGAGTTGCATCCCAAGAACACCATACCTACTGTGAAGCATGGGGGTGGAAACATCATGCTATGGGGCTGTTTTTCTGCCAAGGGGACAGGACGACTGATCCGTGTTAAGGACAGAATGAATGGGGCCATGTATCGTGAGATTTTGAGCCAAAACCTCCTTCCATCAGTGAGAACTTTGAAGATGAAACGAGGCTGGGTCTTCCAACATGACAATGATCCAAAACACACCGCCCGGGCAACAAAGGAGTGTCTCCGTAAGAAGCATTTGAAAGTCCTGGAGTGGCCTAGCCAGTCTCCAGACCTCAACCCCATAGAAAATCTGTGGCGGGAGTTGAAAGTCCGTGTTGCTCGGCGACAGCCCCAAAACATCACTGCTCTCGAGAAGATCTGCATGGAGGAATGGGCCAAAATACCAGCTACTGTGTGTGCAAACCTGGTAAAGACCTATAGTAAACGTTTGACCTCTGTTATTGCCAACAAAGGTTATGTTACAAAGTATTGAGTTGTATTTTTGTTATTGACCAAATACTTATTTTCCACCCTGATTTACCAATAAATTCTTTACAAATCCTACCATGTGGATTCATGGATTTTTTTTTTCACATTCTGTCTCTCACAGTTGAAGTGTACCTCTGGTGCAAATTACTGACCTCTGTCATCATTTTAAGTGGGGGAACTTGCACAATCGGTGGCTGACTAAATACTTTTTTGCCCCACTGTATGTTTTAGAAAAAGAGACTGTATGCAAAAGATGGAGACACCCACTGCAACGTCACCCACTGGTTTTGGCCTTAATCCAGTTAAACATGTGAGTTCTGCTGGGTGACCTTCATCCTCCTCTTCATGCCTACAGGACGGGAGCAAAGAGAAGGGGGCGGGGCAGATGGAGGAGGAGCGGCGGTTCGAGGCCGCCTGTCAGCAGCTGGCAAGCGAGGCGGTCAGACGAGGCTGCGCTGACAACGTCACTGTGATCCTGGTTTCTATTGGCTACTGAACTCACCGTCCTCATCTTTGTTTCTGTGTTCTTGCTGCTGTAACGTCCGCTTCTTTTACAATAAAAAAATTTATTTTCCGTCTCCATCAGCTGATTTGTCCCATCAGTGTTTGAATTTGTTAACTTTATTAACACAAACGGGACATAAAGAGGAAACGCATCAGACCGTGCAGCCCGATCATTAAACAACACAGCAGGGACAGGTTTTTTTCTTCTTCTGTGATGCAACAAAAAGTCCAGCTGGATGAAGAAAACATTTCAAATTCTAATTTTATTTGTCTCATGCACAGTATGATATGCAGTGAAATGCTTACACAACTGCTCGTGGCCTAAAGAAACAGAAAATTAAAGTTGAAAATAAAATAACTGTATAAACAAAATACACAGTATAGAAATATATTAATACAATGACGGCAACTGTACAGTATTAAGTGGAAATGAAGAACTATAATGTCCAGTGTTGTGCAATCCACATTTGTAAGTCTTTTGCAGTGCAAATATGCTTTTAGTGATGAAGTGATTCGATTAGATGTTCAATGTTTCATCGTAACTTCTGATAAAAAGCTATGTACGCCATTTTTTCTGCCAATAAACAGGAAACGAAAGGTGAAATTATGCTGGTGAAAGTCAAACGTTTCACTTTGTTGGCCTCGAAAGATTACGTGCATTTTATTCCTCACAGAAGTCGGTTTGCAGCAGCGAAAAACACTGAAAACATGCAAACATCTTTTTTTAAAAGAGATTTGAAACTACAATTAATAAAAGAAAACTAATAACATAATTTTGTAGGGCTAAAATATATTTGTATAGTTTTTTTTTAATATTTTGTCAATATATTTGTTCTAATCTGAATTTTAAAACAAATGCATATACACTACACATAAAACCTTAAATATTTATGCATTTAAGTAGTAGTGCCTGTTATTTACTACATGTTGAGTTTTAATTCAGTCAGTGAAAGAAAATCAAAAAACAATTACGAGTAGATGTGGGTTCAAAAAGATCGATATTAGCTTGAATAACACGATATCGATTCATTAAATCCTGAATGATTTTTAAATATAAATTTATTTTGACAGAATCTCAGGTTAAAGCTCACAAAACTATTTCAACAACCACCAAACAGCTAAAACAGTAAGTGAGAAGCACAAAGATGTAAACGCAGAGCGTGGATCGTCCACAGACGCCGTCGGCGCTGAGAGTCGACCGCTCACAGATCCTGAAGCTGCAGGTTTCGTCACTCTGACCAACACTGACTGAACCAGCAGCAAAAGAAGATCAAACTGCGCTTCACGTTTGATAACCATGCTCATGAGCTCCCTCTGACTTTGGCTGCTGTACTTCCAACAAAACCTGCTTCATGTTTCTCTGTTGGATCCTCAGTTACACCTGCTGTGATGCTCACACCTCTGATGAAGTCTCAATGTCAGCTTTGGTTTATACACAGATATGAAACATGGATGTGTGCTGATAAATGATCAGAATTAGAATATTTCTGACTGTCAAAACTGAATCGAATCAGTTATAGAAATCAGCGACGATACTCAGCCCTAAATAACGGGCACGGTAGGTGTGGTTCCGCCCCGGGCCGCTGGGGGTCGCTGGAGTTGCTGTGACTGTCGGTTGGCTCCGAGCCAAACAAAGCGGATATTAGGCGGACGTTGTCGGTTAGCAACAAGTCTGACAACAGCGGGCTGCAGCGGGACAGCTGTTAGTCCGAGAACAGCGGCTGACCCGGGTTAGTTACTCTCTGATCTCAACCGCGCCAATATGGAGGGCCGACCGGGGCGCGTGTGCTGCGCGCGACGGATCCACCCGCTGTGAGGCTGTGGACCAGGCGCGTGAAGGAGTCCGTCCACGTCCCCGGCGCGTGTTTAAAAATGATTCATTAGAGCGGAGCTAACGGCTAACGGCAAGATGAAGCACCGCAGCTAACTTTATTTACACTCGCACTCACTACAGGGACACGGGACAGCTGGGTGACGTCATGGACTGCCTGCTGGACTTTGAGGATTGCGTCAAAGACTCACCTGAGTTCAGGTAAGCGCGCGCGCGCACGCACACACCAATCTGCGCATGTTCACTTGTAGTGATGACGCTTTATTTATTTTATTCAGGCTGGCTCTGGATCAGTTTGAAACAGATGTTTCACAGCTGGAGACAAAACTGGACAAGGTACAAGTACTACTACCATTACTACCATTACTACTATTACTACTTTACTACCATTACTACCATTACTACTATTACTACTTTACTACCACTACTGCTGTAATAAAAACTGTTAGAGACGCATGGAGACAAGGCACAAGTACTTCCACTACAAATAGTGGTAGTACTATTTGTACTAGGCTACTGATACTGCATATACTAGCGCTAATACTGCTAGACAGTACAAATACTGTAGCTAATACTATTACGATACTAGTTGTAATTTCACAGCTAATAGTAGTACTACAAATACTGTTAATACAGCTGTATACTCACTACTAGTACTGATGAAGTACTGTTAGAAGCTAACTGTTACTAGTGAGGCAAGCTGATTGGTCTGTACTGTCTGTTTCTAAACAATCAGGTGATGAAGCTGTGTGGGAAGATGGTAGAGGCGGGACAAGCGTACAGCACTGCCAATAAGCTGCTACTGAGCGGCCTAGCTGAGCTGTGCACCAATCAGACGAAGGACAGCGTGATCACAGTAAGCAGCTCCTCGATGCATCTGAAAAAGAAGAAATCGCTGCATCCGGTCGTCCAATTTACTTTCAGCTCCCGACGCCCCACAACGTCTGCTCTGTTTCCTCTGAGTTCATTTATCTAACACTACCAGCTAATAAGCCAGGAAGGACTAATGACCTAACATGTCTGCTCAGTTTCTCGGTGGGGTGTTGGGGCATTTCCTGTCTGACTTCCTATTTCCTTCCTCTCAGACCTGCTTGAACCAGTTCCACCAGGGCCTGCAGGAGATGGTCAGCTTCCACACTGTGAGTCCACGCTCAGCTGTACTCGTGTTTGTTCGTCTGAGCTCCAGCAGAGACTCATGTGTTTGACTCGTGTGTGTGTTTCACCTGCAGATGTTGTTTGATCAGACACAGAGAGCCATCGGCCAGCAGCTCACTAACCTCTGCACGCAGTAAGGCATCACTCCGGGGGGCTGATCAGTATGTCGGGGTTCCTGGGTTCAGTGTAGAGGCCGTTGCCACAGTAACAGTAACACAGTTTAGCTCTGAGCACCGGCAGAGCTGCTCTGGTGATGACACTGCTGCTCTTCATCTCTCTGAGGTTCCTGCCCCAGTTGGCGGAGACCAGGAAGGAGTTTGTCCGGATCGGCGAGGATCTGGAGACGGCAGCGACGAAGAACGCTCAGGTGTCTCGACATAAAGCCGCCGACGCCGAGCGGGCAAGTCACCTGCTGCTCGCTACACGCAAATGCTACCAGCACTTCGCCTTGGATTACTGTCTGCAGGTGTGACACCTGAGTGTGTTTAACATTGATGACATGAAGGAACATCAGATGCTTTATCCTCTATGTCCTAATTTTCAGCTCAACACCTTCAAGACTCAGCAGAAGGTCGACATCTTAAACTCTGTGAGTGAAAACACAACTCGTGGGTCTGTGTGATGTCATAGAGGGGGGACATACCTGATACGACCATCTTCGTGTACTGACTCAAGTTTGCGTTTCCAGATGTTCTCCTTCGTCCACGCTCAGTTCACCTTCTTCCACCAGGGCTTTGACCTGCTAAGAGACCTCGAGCCCACCATGAAAACCATGGCAGCGCAGGTCTGTGACCTCTGACCTCTTTGTGCTGGTTTGTGTGGTAGCCTCGGTGTGGAGTAACGGCTGTGTACACGTATGTGTTTGTGTGTGCTCCACAGCTGTCACAGCTGTCTGCGGACTGCACGGCCAAGAGGAAGGAGCTGGAGAACAGACACCTGCTGGTCCAGCAGAGGGTAAGGAGTCTCACAGATCAGCACATCTGTCCCAGCAGACGCTGCAGACAGATGTTAGATATGTTGTTCAAGGAGGGACGAATACATTTAGACTCAAAGCAGAACGAACGCTCTGAAACACGCGTGTGTTTGTTCTAAGGACGCTTCAGGTGAGCCGATGGTCAGCGCATGTCCTGGCAATGATGACATCATCCGGGGTTACCTGTTCAAACGCTCGAGGAGGAAATCTAAAATGTGGAAGAGGTAGAGACCCGCAGTGTCACATGGCCTGCTGACCTTTGACCTCAGTGAATCCTTCTAACTTGTAAACCTGTTTCAGATCCTGGTTCACCATCAGAGACAACCAGCTCATATACAGGAAGTCCCACAAGGTGAGACCCGGCCACTCAATCAAAGAACAGCTAATCAAAGGGATCGATTTCACTGCCTGATAACTGATCAGCTCAATCAAGAGGTCTGAATTTGTTCCCAGCTGGCCGTTCTGTTTATGGTGGTTTAACTTCTGATTGGATTCACACCCTGTTACAGCCATTAAACAGAGTTCAGCTCCTCGGATTGATTACATGTAATCAAATCCAGCCTTAAATCCACCTGCGGGAGAAAATTACTGCCCAGCTCCAGCTGAGATCACAGCTGAACACACCTCACGTGACTTCATGTTGGTGTGACAGGTGTCCCTGAGATTTCTCTGGAAGCTGACCGCTCTTCCTGCTTTCACTCAGAACAATCGTTAGCATGTTTTTGTCTACGTTTATTCATTCTGCAAAATTTACTTTTTTCTTTCTGTTCACAAATTTTTACATCAGAAACTCAAGTTTAACATTTCTAAATCAAAATGTTCACATGATGACAGAAAATTAAAAGTTCAGCTTAAATCTGGAGTGAAATCGGTTTTAAAGTGGACCTCCTCTGATTATTACCTGCTCCGTGACACTTCAACAGGAGAAGCTGTGATAAACTGTGAGTTTAGAGCTCACAGGGTTTACTCTGTGTACTGAGCTCATTATTAATCCGTTGGTCATGGTTGATATGAACATCCATGACAGGAAATAATGACACACTGAAAAAGGTCCACTTTAAAAAAAAAAATCAGTATTTTTCACTTACTCTGATTCGACGCTAAATTCAAATAAAAACAAAGTAGAAACCCTCCAGACAGTCAAGTTACACTCCACTGGTCCTGGAATCACAGGAAGGCGTCCGGTTATACCACCTCACACTTAGGTGAGTTTTCTGCTTTTAGTGTTTGAAGAAAGAATTTCATGGATGAATGTTAGTCGGAGGAAGAACTGCATAAAATTCAGGATGATGATGATGTTGGTGAAGATGATGATGATGATGTTGGTGAGGATGATGATGATGTTGGTGAGGATGGTGATGTTGCTGAGGATGGTGATGATTATGATGGTGATGATGTTGGTAAGGATGATGATGATGGTGATGTTGGTGAGGATGGTGATGTTGGTGAGGATGGTGATGATGGTGATGTTGGTGAGGATGGTGATGATGCTGAGGATGGTGATGATGGTGATGTTGCTGAGGATGGTGATGATGGTGATGTTGGTGAGGATGGTGATGTTGCTGAGGATGGTGATGATGGTGATGTTGGTGAGGATGGTGATGATGCTGAGGATGGTGATGATGGTGATGTTGGTGAGGATGGTGATGATGGTGATGTTGGTGAGGATGGTGATGTTGGTGAGGATGGTGATGTTGCTGAGGATGGTGATGATGCTGAGGATGGTGATGATGGTGATGTTGGTGAGGATGGTGATGTTGCTGAGGATGGTGATGATGGTGATGTTGGTGAGGATGGTGATGTTGCTGAGGATGGTGATGATGGTGATGTTGCTGAGGATGGTGATGATGCTGAGGATGGTGATGATGTTGGTGAGGATGATGATGATGATGTTGGTGAGGATGATGATGATGTTGGTGAGGATGGTGATGTTGCTGAGGATGGTGATGATGCTGAGGATGGTGATGATGGTGATGTTGGTGAGGATGGTGATGATGCTGAGGATGGTGATGATGGTGATGTTGGTGAGGATGGTGATGTTGCTGAGGATGGTGATGATGGTGATGTTGGTGAGGATGGTGATGTTGCTGAGGATGGTGATGTTGCTGAGGATGGTGATGATGGTGATGTTGCTGAGGATGGTGGTGATACTGAGGATGATGGTGATGCTGAGGATGGTGATGTTGCTGAGGATGGTGGTGATACTGAGGATGATGGTGATGCTGAGGATGGTGATGTTGCTGAGGATGGTGATGTTGCTGAGGATGGTGATGATGTTGGTGAGAATGATGATGATGGTGATGTTGATGAGGATGATTATGATGGTGATGTTGCTGAGGATGGTGATGATGCTGAGGATCATGATGACGAGTCATGTTGAATCCCACGCCGCAGGAGGAAGCTGTGGTTCTGTTTGAGGATCTTCGACTGTGTGCTGTCAAATCTCTGGATCACGTGGACCGACGCTTCTGCTTTGAGCTGCTCTCCGTCCAGAAGTAAGACAGTGAACACGGCGTTTTCACACCTGTAGGGTCATGTGATATGGCGTTAATTGACCTGTTTGTTTCCAGGTGTTGTGCTCTGCAGGCCGACTCGGAGCAGCTGAAGCAGGCCTGGCTCAGTGCTCTGCAGGGCAGCATCGACCTCGCCTACAGAGAGCGAAGCGACACTCAGCTGACGCAGGCCGGTCCACACCACGACCACGATACACTCACCTCTGAATATTACAGCTAACTCCCCTCCCCCATCCGTTTGGCTGACGAGTTCTTCCTCTCTATGTGCAGCCTAAGGAGCTCCCCCCTCTGCATTGTGGCGGAGACGTCTGTCCTGGCCCTCCCGCCCAGAGGCCGGCAGCATTGAGTGTGGCCCTGAGGGGCCTCGGGAACCAGAGGTGCTGTGACTGCGGGGAGGAAGAGCCTCGCTGGGCCTCCATCAACCTGGCAGTCACCATGTGCATCGAGTGCTCGGGCATACACCGGTAACACCGGACTTCCTCCTCATTTCTTCTTCACTGCTTTTTAGCAGGTGTCAGGCTTTAATCTCGCCCTTTGATCTTTCATCAACCTTCTCTGTCCACACACAGCCTGTGGGAACCATGAGAAGTACTCACTGGTGTTTGGTGATCTTCATAGTTTACTGTCAGAAGATGAAAACCAGCAACACGTTGGCCGATGTTCTTCTTTCTCTGTGTCTGCAGGAGCCTCGGAGTCCATCTGTCGAAGGTGCGATCTCTCACTCTGGACTCCTGGGAGGCCGAACAGCTGAAGGTAGAAGCGAAACACTCTGCACTGAAGCTTTAACACTCCGGCATCATAAAGTGAAGAGCAGACCGTAAAGTGAGGAAGCTGTCAAATATAACGCCACGAGGAGAAACGAGAAAGCTCAAAAATCAGATTTCTGCCTCTGTGTGAACCAAACACCCTGAACTAATAACAAGCCGACAAATCGCTGCTCGGTCATTGAATCATTTCAGGAAATTGCTCTAAACAGTCTCTAAAAGGCAATCAGCTGTTGTGGAAAATAACACAAGAAGTTCCCGGCTTCTCTGGATCTTTATGTTTGAAAACCCACCAAACTGATCCCAGAACAGCCCAAACTGCCTTCACCTGTCCCGAGTCTAACCGGGAGAATCTCACAGTGCTGCTCATGTCTGACGTTGAAAAAAAATCAATGAAGAATCGATTGCAGGCCCAGATTCTAAAATGTGAATGCTCCTCCTCAGCTGCTGTGTGTTCTGGGAAACGATGTGATGAACCAGATCTACGAGGCGCGGTGTTCAGAGGAGGGACGAGTCAAGCCCCGAGCCGACAGCCCGCGGTAAAAACACGAGCCGCTGAAAGGAATCGGCTTTGGTTGAACGTGAATGTTGGAAGCAGAGACTCAGCATCCTGTTTTTCTCCCTGTCAGGGCCGAGAAGGAGGCGTGGATCAAAGAGAAATACGTGGAGAAGAAGTTTGTCCAGGCCAACGGCGCTCGTAAGTCCGACCGTCTGCACATTGTAACTAGAATTTAAGAAGTTTGTTTAAACTGGAACGATACCTTATCAGCGCATTCATCACTGCAGTAATCTATTACTTTTACATTTTACTGCTGGATTCGTTCCTGCCGCTGCTCTGAGCCTCACTGCCCCCTGTAACACCTGACCCATCACGCCTCTCTGCTGCAGCACCCGTCTGTTCACTTCCTGTCCCGTGCACGACAGCTGTGCGGTTGGCTTCCTCTGTCAGTGCTCGCATCGGCGTGTTACGGCGTCCTGTTGCGCTTCAGCACTAATTTAAATTTATTGTGTTTAGAAAAAAATGTTTTCTGCGTTTTCTGTTTCAGAGCATCATCGTCATAAGGACTCAGCCATGTTACGTCTCTATCAGGCGTCTTTGGCAGGAGACCTGGTTGCCATGGCGTCCATGTTGGCCGAGGGGGCGGAGGTCAACGGGAGCGTTGGCGAGGAGGAGGGCCGCACGCCGCTGATCGGAGCAGCGATCGGGGTGAGCATGCACAAAGAAGAGGAAATGTTACTGAAGGCACCTTTTATTGATTATTACTCATTAATAACATCACTGACTCCTAACTGACATCATCATCGTTGTTATTAGTGTTATTATCAGTAATATTATTTCTGCACACTGAGCCTTTAGAGAGCTGTGATGTAAACAGAATACAAACTTCGTTGCTGTCACTGTTTCTCTCGGCTGCCTGCAGGGGTCGCTGTTGGCGTGCGAGTTCCTGCTGCAGAACGGCGCAAACGTCAATCACAGAGACCTTAGAGGACAGGGGGCGCTGCACGCTGCCGCCACTGCTGGTCACACCGGGTAACCACACGAACACAGACATGCACACACACACGCACACACAGCATGAGCTCGAATCAACGCTGCTGGTTTTAATTGACCGTTGCAGACAGGTGTGCCTGCTGCTGAAGAGAGGAGCCAATCAGTACGCAGTGGATGAGAGAGGTCATGACCCTCTGGCCATCGCCGTGGAAACGGCCAATGCTGACATCGTCACTCTGTGAGTCACAGGAAGTGTTTCCAGCCTTAACATTGTTTCCACGGCATCCTGAAGATCAGAAAAGCCCACTGATGTATGAAAAAGTCGACACGTGACGTTTCACATTTCAGACCGTGACCAGAGTCCAATCATAAAGTTTCTCGTACGTCAAGGGACTGATCTGATTGGTCGAGGCGGGTCTTCAGAGCGCTGTGGAAACACACGACCGATAACGGAGTCTTTCAATTCCTTTGTGAACTCTTTTAACGTGATCATGGCTCGTGTGTTTCAGGCTCCGGATGGCCCGGATGAACGAGGAGATGAGGGATTCGGAGGGAGTCTTCGGCGCCGCCGGTTAGTCGACTCCAACATTTGTCTCACGTTTGTCTTCAGCTGAGAAGGAAGGTGAAACCAGATGGCTGAACGAGCGTCACGCAGAGCTGCTGCAGTCCAAAAATGAAAATAAAGATTATGTCCTTTATCAAAGTTTTGTAGCTAGGTGAAATCTGATTGGTTATTTTAAAGGCGCACTCTTAATGACCGGAGCAGGAACTGTGAGTGTAACTTTCGTCGTCACGGAGACGTCAAAACGCTTTGAAAGTTTGTCGGCTTTTCCTCAACTCGACCTTTCAAACCTGTTTCCCTGTGATGCAGAGTCCTGCTGGGCGTGCTCACAGTTTCTGAAATGGTCGCGAACCTTTACCTGAACCTGGGTTAGGTTGGGGTTAACCTGTGAACCTGATTGGCTTATATTTCCTCTGTTGATTGGCTCTTTGGAGGCAGGGGAGAGGCCAGGCCTCCTCCCATGATGTCTCCTGTTAACTTGTGACTGTCGTGTTGTCCTCAGGAGATGATGAGACGTTTCAGGACATCTTCCGGGACTTCAGCGACATGGCGTCACATGACCCGGAGCGACTGAGCCGGCGGCACTTCAGCCGAGGAGGGGCGGAGGAAGAGGAGGAGGGGTAGTGTTGAAAGGATGGAGAGCGGTGACGGTAACAGTGTAAATTATTCTGTCACGAGTACCAGCCCACGCAGGAGGAAGACCTCAGACACCTTCTTCTTGGATTACCGTTGACGGAGAACCGTTACCGACCTTCAGATAACCACGAGTGCAGCTGAAAATATTTCCTCTCATATTAACCTCAGATTATTGAATCTAAATATATTTTATCTGAATAATCACGTCTTAACTCTCATGAGAGGAGATCAATGTTACAGAGGTTTGTCCTCAGTCACGCAACTTTACTTCAGGATGTAGTTACAGCTAGCGCCCCCTGCTGGGCACAGTTAATCGGTTACTAATTTACTGTGAAGACACTGACACGTCCTGAAAAACTTCCAACAGCACTTTATGTCCTCACAATTCAGACAGCGTTCCAGAAAACGTTTCCAGATGTTTCCGCTCCTGCGCCGAAAAATAGGAATCACCGAAAGCTGGAGCGGATCGCTGGGAATGAAGGCGTTTTATGTGTGAAAGGTGGTGCTGTTTGAGCTCTGACAGCTGATGGAGCTACAGCCTCCACCTTTTGTTTTAATCTGTCTCTGTTTGAAAGTCCAAACACTTCACATCCCAGCTTGGTAATAACGAGGAAATACAACAACAGTAACATGTGACCTAATCGCACAGTGAAGGGTAATAACAGGCACGTTTTGGTATCGTGGTTTTTAGATGTTTATTAGACTGAAACGTCTTTAATGTAATA
Organism: Maylandia zebra; assembly: GCF_041146795.1. NCBI lineage: Eukaryota > Metazoa > Chordata > Actinopteri > Cichliformes > Cichlidae > Maylandia > Maylandia zebra. The sequence goes on along the minus strand of NC_135180.1, from coordinate 38,845,861 downwards.
ACAAATACAACGACGGGGAAACGAGAGACAATATTTTAACACTCTGAAACCCTTTGAACAATAAAATGTTTCATATTTGGAGGTGAATCTTTAATATAGTGACGTTTTTGTGGTAACATGTTTTTACATTCTGGGACAAATTCGGATTAAATTGATCCAAAGTTCTCCCTCGTTTGAAGGTCATGTAAATAGTTATTACCTCGAGTCTTCTGCTGTATTTCACAGTAATATTTACAACTGGAACCAGAAAAACGTGTCTGTGAACGTAAACGTTTCAGCTGTTACTGTAAATATTTGGCTGTCGTTTCCACGTTTTTACCGAGCTGTGACGGAGCGTGAAGCCGTGATGAGCTTCGCTGAAAGTCTGATGTACGGTGGGAGGAAGAAGCGTCAGGGTTGAATTTAATAACCTCCCTAAATGCCCCGCGTTTAACAGTGTGTCCAAAAGGGATTTCAGACTTTTGCTGCTCATCTGTTTTTGACTGTTTGTGTGAATGAACGAGGCCGCGAGGCTCGTCTCTGACTGAATGTTTGACACAGCAGGACGCGTCGAATCACGCCGATGACGCCGTTCGTTACTGCTGTGATACTACTGCTCAATAAAACCACTGAAGAAGAGTCTCTGATGTTTGTTCTCACCAATCACGCGGCACTTTGAGCTCCAGCTGTTTGAAACATAGTTTGCTACAGTAATTCGTACCTGTGGATTTCACAAGCTCCGCCCACCGTCTGCGCACCTGCGAGCACAGATGTAAAAAATAATATGCTTTCTGTTTGTTGTTCTCTGAAAAACATTTAAAAATTAAACATCCAAACATGAGCCCATGAGTGGAAATAAAAACCAGGGCGAGACTAAAACTTTACCTGAATGAAGGGGTGTGGCCTAACATTTCAAAATGTCTGTTTTTTTGTTTTAAATAAAGTCTGATGTTTCTGATGGGCTGAGTGAACATTTCATTTATTAAGAGCACGCTCAGTGTGAAATCACAGGCCTGTGTTCACAGCTGGGAGGGGTCTGTTGTTATTTACATGTCACAGTAAACTGGGGCTGTTTGTTTCAGCCAATCACAAACAAATGCTGCTGACTCAGGACTTTTGCACAGTACTGTAGTTCATCCCATGTTTCCATCAGACACTGAAAACAAGTTCTGTGTGCTGCTCAGACCTGCAGCTGCTGCCAGTGAACGCACCTTTAATAGGGGCAGCTCGGGCTGCATTCACTGACCGATGAGCCACACGCAGCTCTGATCCTGAGTGGGTCACACGGGTAGATTTATCGCTTAAAAACCTCAAATTGAGTTCCTGAAATCCTGAAAACAGGAAGTTTTTCATGCCTGTTATTTAAATGGTCTGGGTAATATTTGTTAGCATTAAGGCTGTGAACCCTGACAGGTCAGAAGGACAAAACTGAAAAACTGGAAGCCCTCCTTTCCCCCCACATTCTTATCCACTGTGCCGCATGTTTGAGCGCCCTGCACAGAATTACAACTGGATTGTTTTTCCACCGTTTTCTCCTCTGCTGCAGTTTCTCCTCAGGAGCTGAGATGCTCCGTCAGCACATTTAACTTCTTTGATCAGACACAGGAAGCAGAAACTCCTTTAATCATAATTACACGTGTATTTTCAATAATTACAATCATAAAAAACCACAAAGACGTTTTAAAGCACTCATACATTTGTCTCCCCAGGCAGACGCAGACTCTACCTGTTCACAGGTGAGAAACATCTACCCAGTACCTGAAGCTTTTCAAAATAAAAGGCCTCCAGTCTGAATAAACGCTGCTTACAAGCCCCCAGCTACGGCGGTTAAACGTCCCACTGTCCTCTAAAACCTCAAATGCCTCTCAGTCCTGTGCCTTCTTCCTCTTCTTCGTTGTCTCGTTGTCTTCTGTCGTTTTCCTCTTCTGCCTCTCCTCCACCTGCTCCATAGCGTCCCACACATCATCACCTTCGTCTTCCTCCTCCTTTACCTCAGACTCCGCCTCCCCTGCAGTTGCCCCTCCCTCCTGCAGGTCTTGGCTGGCGAGCAGGAGGCAGTTGAGACGGGACTTCAGGTAGACTTTGTGCTGCAGTTTGCGGTCCTCCAGGCTGTGGATGCGCAGGAAGCGGTCCAGGCCGCAGGACGCCACCAACGGCTGGGAGGCGTGGCACTGAAGCCCCCTCACGCCGCCCGCCAGCCCCTTGACACAGCCACGCACTAGGCCCTTCCTCAGGTCCAGCAGGGCGATGTGACCCTGGGTGTTGCCCACCGCCACCGCTGTGCCGTCAGGCGTCAGAGAGATAGCGGTGAGCGGGTACTCGCCGTACTCCGCCTCCAGGACAGGACGCCTCTGAGGAGACGAGGGGTCGAACACGTGCACCTGAGAGAGAGTTTCAACATAACTTTATTTTAAAAAAACAAAGCAGGTCATCAATTGACAGATTTAAACTTTATTTTCTGCTGCTTAATTATTATTATTTTATTTGTTTTTACACCTAAAAGCATTTTTTCCACTGATCAGGAATCAACACCGAGGATACTAAAGACCTCAAAGGGAAATCACTATTATTGTTTCTTTTTAGAAACACTTTAGAAATTATCCACAGCTTTAACTTCAGTTGTGTTGTTTTTGTCTTAATAATTTTATGGAATATCCCTTTAAACTTGTAAACCTGGAGGAAATTTTAAAGATCATAAATGTATGAGAGAAGAGAAAGTAAACCTTAAATCAAACACCTTCTGAATGGAGAGAAAACTGATGAGGAATCGGTCCGAAACCAAACTGACGATGGCTTTGATAATAAAATCATCCATAATTTTAGCCTTAGTTTGTTTTACTCAGACAGTTTGTTGTTGTCCTTTAATATTGCTCAAATGTTAGCCGACTTAGAGAAAAAAATATAATACATGTAGAGAGCTGAGGATTTACACGAGCTTTAATTTTTTCATAGACTTAAGAAAACTTAAAATTAAACACTTTTTGAACGGAGTCTGGTCTGACTTTTGAGCTAATTCTGAGCCAGACGAACGTTTACAGATCACACAAACCAGATGTTTGTGATAAGCTTGACCTTTAACCCGGGCCAAAGTAAACTTTAAATGGGTCTTCTTTAAAAACACGTTTTGTCCTGCTGAGGGTGAATCACAGCTACACACCTGGTGGTAACCCGTGCAGGTGACCACTTTGTCGGAGTCCGGGATGAAGGCCATGTCCCGGACCCAGTAGGGCCGCCGGAGGTCCAGCCAGTCGTCCCGGAGGTTCTTGGCGCTGAACGCGGGCTGCTCGGGCCTCTGGAGGTCCCAGATCTTCAGGCCGTTCTCCTTCCCTCCGGTGGCCACCTTGTTTGGGTTCGCCGGGCTCTGCCGCATCCTGCACACGTTCTTCCCGGCGTCCACCTGTGTCACGGGCTCGTCGCCGCCCTCTTGCCTCCACACGCGCAGCGCGCCGCTCTCCGCGCAGGTGACCAGTGCGTCGCCGCCCAGCGCCGCTAGCCCGGAGAAGCAGCCCTCCGCCGGGTCCCCGCAGCGCCGGCTCTCGGTGAACGCGCCCTTCTCCAAGCTGAACGTCTTCACGGTGGCGTCCACGCAGCCCACCAGCAGCTCGCTCTCCGCCACGTCCCCCCAGCACAGCGCGCGGACCTCCTGGTCTCGACTCAGGTGGCTCGTGTTGCAGAAGTTGAAGGCCTGTTTCCGGGACAGGCTGACCCCCTTCAGGATCCCGGTCTCCGAGCCGAGCCACACGGAGCACAACCGGCTCCGGTCCCCCATCACACCGGACTCACACACACCAAACCAGCCGAAAAAAAAAAAACAGGACAGCTCCGGGTCCGCGTGGATCCTCTGTAGGCTGTGGCGCGTGTCTAAGTCGTCACACTACAGCTGGAGTTAGTAACAGACAGTGTCACGCGGTTCAAAGCTAAGAAAAACTTTCGGCAGTACAATTAAAATCAAAACAGTATAAATAAAAATACTTACACGACCAATGTTCTGGTATTGTTTTTTCTAGAATCATTTGTCATACTAATAAAGTTTATTTTTTCCAAAAAGACAGTTTACGTCATTAGGAAGCGACCGATCCCTTTGCGCATGCTCATATGATACAGGTAGTCACCATTTTGGCTGTGTGGGCTAGCAGAGGCTATCTGTGGGTGTAATCTTCCTCAGACCGTCGTTACTTCGTTCAGGTTTATTTCTTCCAGTGGACAGAGGGGGGTTTCCGCCCTCAAGCCCAAACTCAAAGCTTTCTTCGTCGGGGAAATGGACGGAGAGGAGGACGATCTAATGTCCGGGAACCGCTCCGGTAACGCTTATGCTTTGTTTCCTATTTAAACGACTAACAGGACAGTACTGACCAACTGTAGTAGCTAACTGAATACTAACTGAATTCGAGCACCATGAGCGCGTCCTAGATAAACATGATGCAGAGGTGGGTTGTGATCACGCGGAGGGATCGTTGTTTGTGTTTCGGGGTTAGCGACAGCATCGGCGCCAGTTTCCAGCAAACATGTCCCGGTTTAGCGTCACGACCGGCTGGCAAACATCTCCTGAGCTCTCCGTCACATTTACCTCCAAAAGACTGAAACACGCGGTGATATTTCAACGTTATATCCGTGGAGGAAACCAGCGGAGCCATCCAACACGAACCCGGCAGAAAGCGGCCTTCCACCGAGCCAAGCGAAACCATCAGTGTTTGTTGGCCTGATTACATAACAAACGTTTCATAATCAATATAACCGGTTAGACATGATACACCAAAGAGAGCCGAATCAATACGAAAGCCTTAAAGATGAAGTCTGCTCATGTAGGTGGACTTTATGTTTTTGTCACGCGGTTAGCCATGAACCTAAAATTGGTCACTTTTAAAGTGAAGTTTGGCGAGCAGCTGCAGAGGATCCAAGTGTTTGTTTTTGAGCTGTTTACAGACCAGCTGATGACATCGTGTGATCATTACGGAGACTTTTTAACACTAGAAACGTTTCCTAAGCTGTAGCCTGTTTGACCGTTAATGTACAGAACGGTGGATATTCTGATGTGACTGTAGTGTAATCTTCTACTTCTCACTGCTGCTGTCATATGTTCTATCCAGTCCTAATAAGCCATGATCCTTGAAAAGCACGATTATTTCTTTGAAAGGCAGTTTATCGAAGGGAATGCAGAGAAAGCTGTTGTGTACCGGTAGTTTTCATTCAGTTTTACTTTGGCAGCTTGGTAAAGTTACTGCATACTTTTTGCAGCTCCTATAAATGCTTTTAAAAAGGACTGAATTTAACATGAATGTTCCGGATGTGTTCTTGTAGATGATGGAGGCGGCACGCCGGTTCAGGATGAACACCCAGCATCAGATGGCGAGGAGATGAGGAGCGCCGGGCGCCGGTCTGAGGTCAGAATTCATCTCATTGATTCTGCAGTTTTCAAACGTTTATTCTGAGCCGTTTCGTCTTTGCATTTTAAGTAGTGCCTGAAATTCATACTTCAAATCAGGCGGATTTACACGGACATGGACAGCTGATCTTCCATGTTTGGAACCGTGTGGGATGAGCTCTATGTATGATATTATGAGAGTGTTGTTTTTCCCAGCATGTCAGTGATTGATCAGTACCGGAGCTGAAAGAGTCACAGGTTAGAGAGACAGATGTTGCAACAGCTGGAAAACATGAGGTCGACACATGGATTGGTGCTGCAGCTGCAGTGATGTGGACGCTGTCAGTATTTGTTACGTTTGCTGGAACAATGGCGGCTCCGGTCTGTTCGGACTGTAAATATGACAAACACCGTCTGCAGACCGCCGTGATCGGGCTGATAAACTTTCTTTGTTTTTGTCAGGACGAGGGCAGCAACGACGAGGACGACGCCATGGTGACAGGTGGCGGGGCCAGCGGCTCTGACAACGAGGACTGCCGCAGGGCCGACAGCGACTCAGAGGGCGAGGGCCCCGGGGGCCGTGATGACAAAAGTGACTCTGAGGCGGAGGCGCCGAGGCCCGCCGACAGCGACGATGAGGATGGCTCATCTTCAGTGAAACGCAGGGTGAGCGCGTCCGAGGAGGAGGAGTCGCCGCCAGAGAAACGCAGGACGAGCGGCTCAGATAACGAGGCCTCATCGCCGCTCAAACACGGAGCATCTGACAACGAGGAGGGGGCGTCACCGCCGCCCAAGCGGAGAGGGAGCAGCTCGGATGTGGAGGAGCGGCCCAAAGCGGCGGCAGAAAGCGATTCTGACAACGAGGATGCCAAAGCCGCGGCGTCCCCAGAGCGCCGCTCCAATGCTGACAGTGACTCTGACACAGAGACGCCTGCCAGACGCAAGGCGGCGCAGATAGACTCGGATGAGGAGGAGAAACGGGAGGAGGAAGGAGGAGGGGAGAAGTGGAAGGGGGTCATGCAGTCAGACAGCGAGGAGGAGGAAGAGGAAGGGCGGAGGAAGGCTGCAGCAGGAAGTGATGGAGAGCAGCAGGAGGAAGAGGAGAGGCAGCAGAGAGGTGACAGCGACGAGGACGACGAGAAGCCAGGTACGCGCGTGGCGGTAAGCCACGCCCCCAGGCAGACTTCAGTTTAACCGTTTTGTGACAGGAAATGATGTCGTTACTCCAGAAACACTGGACTTCCTGATCTGATCAGTTTGATTCAAATTAACATGAAGATAAACGAGCAGCTCTGGGTTCAGTGACCGAGTGACGGCGTTATTGAGCGATCGAACTAATGACTGTTTCTATGGTTACAACGCTCTTACATTGTGGACGCGTTACTATTGTCAACACAGACGGTTGAAGCTGTTTTCAGTTTACCAGGGGGCGGGGCAAAACAATCACATGACCAATTTAAGATGACACAGCAACAAGTGTTGACTTTAAAATATATATCAGTTTTTAAATTGTTGATCGGCCGTGAAAAACACGAGTTATGATTAAAAATGTTTATTTCTGAATAAAATCGTGAAGTTTAGAAGAAACACAAAAACTGTTTCTAAGGAAAGAGCTCGAAAGCACCAAGAAAAAGAAAAAACACCCCTTTCCTATTGGTGGAAAAATGTACCATGTCGACCAATCAAGAAATGATATGACAACATGGCATTTGGTTGTTTAGGAAGAAGGCGGAGTTTTAGGAGTGACGGCGGTGAGAGATTTGTGACGTTTAGCGTGTTTGGAGTGTGTAGTTAGTGTGTAGTTGTGTTGTGTGTCAGAACAATGAGGTGACTGCTGAATGTCACAGTTTTGCCAAAAAAAGACAGATTACAGTGTAAACACTGGAGTGACACAGCTGCAGGTGTCAGGTGGCGTTCTCCTGCATCGTGCAGTGGACACAGACACAAATCATTTGTGACATCTTATTAGATTTTTCTGTAAATAGTTAGAAATGAAAACACCTTGGCTGCATTTTAGGTAAATAGCTGCAAAGGTTTTAAAAATGTCCAATTTATATTTCGAGTTATGAAAATGATCCGTTAACCATGTTTGTGGTGGTTACAGGTTGCGAGGTTGAACAGGATGAAACGAGGCGAGATGCTTTTAAAGTCTGCGCTCTGAGAGGGTTCAACTTTTTTTGTTTTGGTTTTTTTAATAATGCAATAGTTACTTTTCCTAGTAATTAGTTACTGTGATAATATAGTAACTCAGTTACTTTTTTTCAAGAAGTAACTATAAGTAATTACTTTTTCAAAGTAACTTTCCCAACACTGTCCGGGTTTGCGAGGTAAACGTCGCCGCTGTCGTGAAGCAAGTCTGTGGTAAGGTGTACCCATCCAGCAGGGCCACAGTGATCACACACGTGACACACACGCCGGCTTCACAGACTAAAGAACATGTGATCACTTTTAGTAATGGTAAACACGTTCTCTCACAGACTTTCCTTTGGCGTGCTGCTCGTTGTGTTCGTGGTCAGACGGAGACGGAGTCACCCGCCACGTTCGCCGGTTCTGTTAATATTTCAGTTCCGTTTTAGATGCTGTGTGAGTAACCAGTGAGCTTTGTGTTTGCAGTGAAGAGGAAGAAGGCCATCCTGTCCGACAGCGAGGACGAGGACGAGGAGAAGGCGGAGAAACCAGGTAACGCAGACCTGACGGCTGGAGCAGGATCTTTGTTTGGATTCTCTGCTGAAAGTAAAGGTTGATGCTGCGAGGTAAAGCAGCGCTGTTGTGTGACGTTTGTCGCTCTCGACGGTCTCCTCAGTGGCGAAGAGGAACCGGGCGGTGTCAGACGACGAGAACTCAGACAGTGACGCCGACTTCGGGGGTCCCGATAAAAGTTTGGCCGCCAAACTGAGAGAGCTCGGCTCAGACAGCGAGAGCGAGGAGGACGACCGAGCGAAGGCGGCGGGGAACAAGGACGAGAAAGCGCTGTTTGGCAGCGACAGCGACTCCGGAGAAGACCAGGAGGAGTGAGTGCTGACGTGGAAACACCTCGCAGAAAACTCAAACCCCCCTACAGGACAGCCTGAGGGATGCAGCTACCACCCCTGCAAGAAGACACATGCAGTTTTAATTTCAAAATAAAGAGTTTAATTCTGTGGCTGCCAGGAGCTGATGTGCCTGTTCTGTTGCAGGAAGATGATCGCAGACATCTTTGGCGAGTCTGGAGATGAGGAGGAGTTCACGGTAAGCCTCGATGTCGCGTCTCCGTTCAAAGACAAAAGCGAGATCAGCCGCGAGCAGTTCCCGTTTCACAAACTGTCGTCCTGCAGGGTTTCAACCAGGAGGACCTGGAGGGCGACGGCAAGGCGAAGCAGAAGGTGCAGGCGGAGGAGGAGTCAGACTCTGACGAGGGCGTCGACCGCAGCGGCCAAGAGTGAGTCTGCTGATCAGCAACACGATTTTAAACAAGCGTTGTTGTTTCTGCTATTAAGTGTGTGTGTGTGTGTGTGTGTGTGTGTGTGTGTGTGTGTAGCACCAGCATGATGTCAGACTTCGACATCATGCTCGCCCGGAGGAAAGCCATGAACAGCAAGAAGAGGCGGCACCGCGATGGAGGCACGTTCATCAGCGACGCCGACGACGTGGTCAACGCCATGATCACCAAGATGAACGAGGCTGCGGAGGTGCGCACGCTGCTCTCGCCCCGTCAAAATAAAAGCCTCACAAATCTCTGAGCTGTGATCCTCACCGACTCTGTGTGCATTTGTTTTTATTTGCAGGAAGATCGAGCTCTGAACAGCCAGAAGAAACCAGCGCTGAAGAAGCTCATGCTGCTGCCGCAGGTCGTCATGCACCTGAAGAAGTAAGAGCTCCGTGTTAGCTTATAGTTGAAGGCTTACGTGCTGAGACCAGCGCCAAAAAAAAGCAGGTCCTTCTCCTCCGTGACTGCATTGAAGACTCTTATCGTTTGTCCCTCAGGCAGGACTTGAAGGAGACGTTCATCGACAGCGGCGTGATGTCGGCCATTAAAGAGTGGATCAGCCCTCTTCCTGACAAATCTCTGCCCGCTCTCAGGATCAGAGAGGAGCTGCTCAGGATACTGCAGGAGGTGAGCGCTGAACGCGGCACATCGTTCTTCAGCTGCGTCTCTAAGATTCAGTCGTTCATGGTGTGTTTCGTCCTGCAGCTGCCCAGCGTGAGTCAGGAGACGCTGAAGCACAGCGGCATCGGGCGGGCCGTCATGTTCCTGTACAAACATCCCAAAGAGTCTCGAGCCAACAAAGACCTCGCTCTCAAACTCATCAGTAAGGCCATGCTCCTTTTCTGTAGTTTCCCTGTCTGGCCGTGGAGGCCGCGGTTTCTGAACTCTTTCTCATCTCCAGACGAGTGGTCGCGGCCGATCTTCGGTCTGACGTCGAACTATAAGGGGATGACGAGAGAGGAGCGGCAGCAGAGAGATCTGGATCAGCAGATGCCTCAGAGACGGCGCCTAAGGTAACGATGATCGCAACGTCCGACCTCCTCTGATTCCATCGTCACCCAGACGACACTAACGTTCTTGTTTCTGCTTCATATCTGCAGCGATTTAAGTTTTATTTACATTATCCATAAAATTGCTCATATATTTGACTTTATTAGAATCGCTGTCAGCCGTCGTTAGGTTTCAGACCTTTTCCACAGTGAGTCGTCCGAACCATGCAGTAGCTACAATACTGACCGACCCCCCCGGGCTGATGTCTGCTCTGTTTTCAGCGTCCACTTCCTGTCATGTGATGATGCTTGTCTCTCACCTGAGAACAGTTTAACCCTCATTCTCCATCTTCTGCTTGTGTCAGAGTGTCAGGTGTTTTGTACAGGTGGAAACCCCCCCCCCCCCCCCCCCCCGTGCGTTTGCTATATCTGTGCGCCGCATTCCCACCGCTGTTCACTCTAAAGTCACTCAGCACGGCTTTACCTGAAACCCATTTGAAAGCTTCGCCTTTCTCAATCTTCTCTTTGAATATTGTGAGATGATTTCTAAAGGTCGTAGTTAGCGTGAGGCGTAGTTTTTCCTCTTTCACTCCTCTTCCTCCGTCTCATCCCCAGTCAGCCTCAGAAGGTGGAGAGGGCAGAGGAACCTGATGTCTTTTCTCCACCAACCAGGTTCAGTCCTGACGTTGCATGGTTGCACTGAGTGACCAGGTTTACCTTCTTTAACGCGTCTCTGCAGGTTTTACATCCCTCTGTCTAAAGCTTAGTAACTCCTCAGATACCCACAGCAGCACCAAAGTGACCAGAATGAATCCCTGAGACTTAAATGACTTCATGAGTGCAGCTGCACGATTTAAAGGTGACCCGTTCTGCTCATTTCCAGCTCCTTTTTCATTCTTGGACTCTAATAGAGTCTGTTTGCATAATTTGCAGTATAAAATAAGCCTCCTCTAAGTATCCTCTGATTGGCTGCTCCTCACAAACAGGTGGGTGGAGCTTGTGAGATGAAGCAGAATTGGCCGGTTTGAATACTTTGCATTTATTTCAGAGTGATTCAACTAAAGAAAATGACTGAAGCTGAGATTTTATATTTGATTCAAGCCCTTCTTGTAACTCTGTTTTTACCACCTCCACTCTGAGCTCATCTAGCTATCAAAATAAGTCAGCTTAGAAACGCTAACATTAGCTTGGGCGCGTTTCAGGCGGACTGGATGCCACCCGGTGGTTGAAACTGGTACTGCACCGGAGTGGAGGACTGCCTTATTTCAGCTTCGGTCCATATCTGCGACACAAACTAATACAGTCACAGCTGCTGATACTTTTAATATCCACTGTAGACATTAGGGGGCGCTGCTGCACAGAGGGGTTAAACAGAGCAGAGACTGGAGCCTGTTTCTGTAACGGCAGTGTTAGCCGTGTGTGTTTTATTGCCCTAACGATGTGGAGCTCGGGCAGGGCTGAGTTTGTTCCGTGCGGGAAGTTTTGGTGCCGACTAACTCGCTCGGAGTGACGTGCTGCTAACAGCATGGAGGCTCAGCCGGTGAAGAACATCGCTCAGAAACCTGCGAGGTGCGGCGGAGCTACTTCACACTCGAAGTTGAATTCATGTCTTCTTCTTCTGTTTGTAGTTCTGGAGGTCAGACGCCTCGCAGAGACCTGGAGAAGCAGCTGACCGGAGAGGAGAAGTAAGTTCTCAGACATCTGGGGGCGGGATTTGTCATAACTTCCTCCTCTGTCGTCTGGAATTTTGTGCCGTGTTTAAATTCCACCCTCATTAACCTGAACGCCTGCTCCCAACAGAGCTCTGCGGCCCGGAGACCCCGGGTTCTGCGCCCGGGCTCGAGTCCCGATGCCCTCAAACAAAGACTACGTGGTTCGGCCCAAATGGAACGTGGAGGGGGACTCCAGCAGGGTGAGTGGTCACACGGGCCGATGGCGTGTGCTTCAGGGCGTGGCTACACTTCAACTAAACAGCAGAGCGCCCCCTTTAGGCACAGTCCTATGAAATATCCAGAGTTTAACATTTGGTTTCAGTTTTTTCATAATTGAGTCAAACAAATTATTTACTCACGATTTACAAAATGAATCACAAATACAAAATTCCAAAATTAAACAAATATATTTTAAACCTCTCTAAGAGCAAACGCGTTTTTAAAGAAAAAACAATACGAATAACAATAAAGAACTTTTATATAAACAGTCAGTTTTCTGAAGTTTAAATAAAGTTGAAACAAACACTTCAACACTTTTGTGCTGGAACAGACATCGGGTTATTTTCTGCTTCTATTTGATTGTAAAGCTCTGAACAAGGAGTTTACCTGCTGTCAGGAGCTGAGCTGTGATTGGTCCTTTGTAGAGCGGCTGTAAGAAGGCCATCAGCCTGCTGGAGAAGCACAAACGGCGTTTCGCCGAGCAGAGAAAATTGGGGCGGCCGCAGGGAGCTGTGAAGATCAGCATAGAGGGAAACAGAATGCCCCTGTAGCTCCCCTGCTCCCCTGCAGGGGGCAGTAAGTCTGTCTGCATGGTGTGAAGAGCCTGACTCACCGGCAGTGTGCAGACGTACAGTGGAGGCAAAGTTATCCAACCCCCAAACAGAGTTCACTGAACACAGCGAAGAGCACACGATCGATCACACTTCAGTCATTCAGACCTCTAACGTCAGACCAATCACTGATAAACCTTCTGATCGTGTCATAACCAACGGACAAAACCTTAACTTTAACAAACTAATGTACTCAGAGGTCATGTGACCTCATACGCAGTGCCCAGGGTTGAATCATTTTCCTTCCTGCTGTATGAACACATGAACATCTCTGCTGCAGCCGTCGAGCACCTCTGAGCCTAATAAACACCAAACTCATGCACTAGAGAGAGATAATCACTAAGAGACTGGAAGTAACGTTCCACAGGTGAGAAGGTGTGCAGTGTGTGGGACAGTGTACCTGTAATTTGCATGGCTTCATTAAATAAAATACATTTACTGTAGAAATGAGTCAGCTGACCCGGAGGAAGAAATGTTTTCACTTTGATATGGAATCAGCCACACGTCCAGCAGCAGGCTTCCAGAAGCTGTCCAATCAGAAGCAAATAGATGTTCAGGGAGGAGGGGAGTTAAAGCAGCTTGTTTCACACAGAGCGAGGGGGCAGAATGAGACAAATAAAGCTTATTTTGAACTGTAAATGGTCTTTAGGAACAGTCTTCCCATCTGATGGCTCTGAACGAGGTGTTTGTGAAACATCTTCCTGCATGAGCAGTGAAGTGTGCGAAACAAACCGGTTGTCTTTGTGTTGTTACCTCAGTGTGTGATTACAAGATGTAAATCCTGTAACTTCCTGTTCTGTGTGTCTGTCTGCCTCCAGGGTCCGGTGAGGAAGAGTTTGTCCCGTGTTGATAAACAGATGCGTAGATTTGCTGACATCCGGCGCCTGACGAAGACGGGTCACGCTGTTAAAATCAGCGTGGAAGGCAATCGAATGCCGCTCTGATTCTTTTTTTTTTTTTTTTTTTTTTTTTTTTTTTTTGCTCTAAACTCAGTAGGATTTATCGTTTTTACTTTTTATTGTTTTGTTTCTGAACAAACCCGCAGCTTTGCCCTCCTCAGGTCCAGCTCTGCCTTACTGAAAAAAGGGGCTGTTGTCAGACCGTGTTGGCTTCAGTTCAAATGTGTTATCTGCTGTAAACTTGTCTGTCCTCTGAACAAAACGCATGAAAGACTCCAAAATGATCCAAAAATAACGTTTCCTAATGCTAACAGTTTAATTATTTGCTTTATTGTTCAACTTGTGTTAGCAGTTAGCTTGATTAGCTTGACCTGAAAATCAGCGATAGTCGCAGTGTTAACAAATACTGGCATCACATAGTCTTTTCTTTTCTGTTTTTTTTATTATTTTTTTTATTTTTTATTATTGGCAGCATTTTTATCTCAAAGTCTAAAATGTTAGCGAGTGTTTGTATTTCTTTAAAATGAAGCTGTTATTTATGATGATGTTGTATCAAAAGCTGAGTCATGTTAGCAGTCATCTACATTTGATATGCTACGGAGCTAATAAAATCTGTAAAAATAGCCTACTGTTTTAGTTTTACCTCGGCTCAGAGTGAGTTGGCTGTAAAGCTAGCATAACAAAAATTATGATGTTATTGTTAGCAATCTACATTAGCTTTGTCTTGAAAAAAAAAAAGTGCAGCAATAGCTTATATTAGCTAGCTATGTTAGCCTTATGTCAAAACTATTAAGGTCTGTAAGCCTTCTAAGCCAACATTCATGTTTATCTATATGCTAACAGTGAATATTGAACTATGGCCACATATTATTATCAGCCCTGTCACTTTACTTTCTTGTGTTCTTTTGAGTAGAACATCGTTGTTCGCCTTTAAATTGGTGGTGATGCACGGTTCATTGGGCGGAGTTAGTGATCACATGTTTTAAAGTAAACCATAATAGTTTCTAGCTATCAATAATGCAGACATCAGTAATTTAAGCTAATGCTATAAACCTTAATAATTCTAAGGAATGGTTAACATAGATAACTTCAAAGTGAAACTAACATCAAAGCCATTTTAGCTTTGTTAACTGGTTGTTTTGGTAGCTAGCATTGAGCTACATCAGAAAAAACAAATTAATTAAACAAATGCTATCATATTAGCTAATGTTAGCTTCACCTTAGAGGTGACAGCTATTTTTAGCTGTCAGCAAATTACACTGTTATTATCTTAGCTGGTTTGGAGGTGAAGCTCATTTTATTTATATTTATCTCTTAGCCCAGTTTTGGAAGTTAGCATGATAGCACTGGCCTTAGGTAAAGCTAATTTAACAAAGGCACTGATTTTTGAAGGTAGCATTGCAGATAAAATGTTGATTTTAAGCGTTTGAGCATTTTTGGCTAACATTAGCATAATGTCATCTGATTTAACTGGCTGAGTTCTTAACAATAGCTAATGTTAGCTGTGAGCTAGCATTGTCCTAAACATCTGTATTCTTATGTAATCTTCAAGCCATTTGCCTACATTTAAAGACTAAATTGCTCTGTGGTATTAGCTTGTATTAGTAGTTAGCTTGTTTTCTTTCTTTCTTTTTTTTAATATATTTTGTAAACTGCCATGCTGACAGAGTTGGTTAAAGATGAACGTGTTGTGTAATCAGAGGATCATTTTGGAGTTTCTTGTCCAGAGTACATTCAAGTTCTCTGGTTTGGATTTGAGGGTGAAGTCTCGTCTGCGCTCTCCGTCTCTGAATGTGAAGGTGTTTGTATTTTGCTGATAGTCTGGTCCATTATCTCCCTTCTCTGCTCCCATAGCAGCTGTACAGAAGTCCTCGGTGGATGAGTTCACACAAGAAATGCCGGGACTCTGATTGATCCGGATCATTCGTGGATTGTGTGAACCAGCCGTTCTGTGTGCACTGTTCTGGATCACATGATCTTTTCTTAATAAAGACTCAACAAAAACTCACCTGGCTGTACGCATGTTTATTTCTGGGAGCATGGGGAGGGACTTACTGGTGGAGCCTCTAGTGGACATTAGTGGAACTGTAGCCTTTAGCACATGATCTAAAATCCTCAAGGGGTTGAAAAAGAGAAAAAATCAGTCACACTCAGAACTTCATTGTCATTTTCTTTTTATTAAGCACAGTTAAACTCGGGCAGGAAGAAGCACATCAGAACAGAATCAGTGAGCAGGACGGTTTCCACTGCAGCGCCACTCGGACGCTTAAACCTGTTTTTGGACTATTATTTTATTTTTTTCTCATTTCAAGTTTACAAACTTTAGATGTGTTACCGTCATAGATGGTATAAAACATGGACATAGTTTCCTGGTGAGGAAAATAAAGCTAATCCAGGAGAGTTAAACCTGCATTCTATCAAAAAGCCACCAGGTGGCGACTGCTGCAGTTGCAAAAAGACTTCCAGTGCTGTAGAAGCTTGACCTCTGTAAACACTTTGCTGCTGATGGACTCAGTCACTCATCTTGGGTCATATTGAACAGGAAGTCTGCTTTGCGACTAAGGTGTTGATGATGAAAATGCTAATCTCATGACTTTGAGATGACGTAACAGTAGCTTTGTCCACTGTTTACGGTCGCAGTAGAAATGTGCCGTTGCTGTGGAAACAGTCCTGCGGCACAACTCCGAGACAAATGTGCGAGGACGAAACTCGATTGGTGTTGGACGATTGCGAGGGCAGTCGAGGCAACAACGCCTCCAGTCAGGGTCCCAACAGCAGGAGGAGCCGGCGATGGTGCATTCAGGTGACACTCGGAAAACTGCAGCATTATTGTTTCCTAACACTAATCCTAATGAGGTTAAAATGTTCAAACTCTAACCTTTAATTTTTTTAATTATATATTAAATGCAAAGAATCAAAAAGATGAAAAAATTTATAAATGAAAAAACTCAAAACATCCAAATTATTCTTATTATAGTCGAAGTTGCTCGATTCTGATGATTTGATCTTTCTGAGATCAGGCTCTGATTTTATCCAAATACAAATTTTGAAGTTGTAACATATTTATTTCTTAATAAATCTGAAATCAAAGCTTCTCCTTGGTGGAAACTAATAAGTATATTTAATCTCACACGTCAGGATATTTGTTGGTGCTGCTAATTCGAGATTTGCTCACATTACAGATTTCACCTTGATTAAATTCAGTATTTTAAAAAAGTTTTATTTACCTGTAAGTTTTACAGGTAAATAAAATGCTTGTTAAAACGAGTTGCCATGGAAGCAAATCGCAGGTGTTGTTGAAATCACTTCCTCTCTATGTGTGCCGACTTTACGGAGCTGCATTTGAACGCACCATCATTGAACAGTCATGCTTTGTGTTGGGCTGTCCAGGTGAAGTGAGGGTGTCAGGTTTGCTGTCCAGGTGAAGTGAGGGTGTCAGGTGGGCGTGTCCAGGTGAAGTGAGGGTGGGCGTGGTTCAGCAGGTGATTGGCGGTTTCATGCATCTGTAGAGATAAATGACCATTTTAGTGTTTTTACTGATACTTTTATGAAAATGAGTCACATGCAGTTCTGCACCTGTCCAGTGAGAGCGCTGTGGAGAGAGGGTGGGCTTTCAGACGGAGGGGATGTGGCCTACCCTCTGCCGTTTGGCAGACGACCCATCCCGATTCTGTCAATGGGCGGTGGATTGAGTCGTCGCCGTGGCGACTCCACCACCTTACTGCAGACAGAAGAACATGGAGGCGTTAGACTCATCCCTGCGTCTCAGGTGTTCTCAGGTATTCTCACAGGTGACTACCTCTGCTTGTCTGACCCTTGCTGCTTCGTTTCCATGGAGCTGATGGACAGGCGGTCCAGCGGGACGTTGTTGATGGGAAAGCTCCTCTTCCTCTTTGGCTCCATGACATCATTTTCCATCCTCATCAGGTGATCCGATTGGAGCAGTTTTGCTGTCAGCTCCTCCCCCACCTTCACACCTACAGGGCGGGACTGAGGGGCTGCATGAAATCTCAAAATGGGCTGGTCTACCTGCTGGATCAGATAAAGGCGTAACAAGTTTATCTACTGAAAATAAGGAGAGTATGAGAGGATGTGTGAAATTACCCGGGATAAGGCTTAGAGCTGAAGGTTTTGTACATGATATCCAAGGAAAGGAGTGTGAGTCTGATCCAGTGCTTCCTGTCCAGTTTTAAGGACTTCCTGTCCTTTAACACGTGAACCCGTATGCCTCCTGATTACTGGGAACTTTGGTCTGCTGATAAAAACGTAAATCAAGGGGATGCTGTGAAAAGCCTCCGACGCCGCCTCCATCTTTATTTTCAATGAGGGAGTCTCCGTATGGAAAACACTGAACTGTGTTTTTGTATGTTACGCCTCCACACTGAAGCCTGTCTCTCACGCCACGGCCCCGGCAGCGAGCGGTGTCTCACTTCCTGTCCGCCTGCTGCCTCAGATGACTCCGACAGATCTCGTGTCATCCAGACTAAACAGAAAAACGTTTCGGCTTTCCCTCCCCGCCGCCTCACGCCATCTGATATCAGCACCGAGCCCTCGAGGGAGGAGCTGCTTGTTTTGGCTCTCGTGATGGTGTGACGGGATCCTGCCTAATAAAAGTACTTATAAAGTTTACCTGAAGTACATGATGTAAAAGTACTTCCTCACAGGTTACATTAAAGCGCACAGAATGGAAGTATTTGAAAGAAAGTAAATGTCCTTTTCCCACTGGTGAAACACGAACGTCTGGTCCTCACAAAGATAGAAAGACATGCACGCGTGTGAGTGGATCAGTGCGAACTATGAACTGTGATGACGTTTATGCATTACGGGGACATTAGAGCACTGTGAGGACTTTTTGTACAGGGCTGCTGAAAATGGGTTTTAGGAGTCAAATGAGAGGGCGTGTGTGTGTGTGTGTGTGTGTGTGTGTGTGTGTGTGTGTGTGTGTGTGTGTGTGTGTGTGTGTGTGTGCGCACACTGACCCGAGCAGGTTGCGGTTGGACTCTGAGGCCGTCGACGCTGCAGCGGAGCAGAGTGAAGGACAGGAGGCCGGGGAGCAGCAAACAGAAGCAGAACTGCATCTGAAACGATCAGTCAGGTAAACGTAATGCTTCAATGAACTGGCATAAAGGACCTCAAAAACACAGAGTAATTACATTACTATCTAACTTACAGTTTTACCTTTTCTCTTCTGCATAAGCATGTAATGAGTGGCTAAGCAACTTATGGCAGCTCCTGATAAACATGGCATTTACGAGAAGTTTCAGTCCGGTTTTCGTCGATTTCACTCCACGGAGACAGCTCTTCTTAGGGTCTCAAGCGATATCTTGATGAATAATGATGCAGGAAAGTGCTCTGTTCTACTCATGTTGGACCTCACATCAGCTTTCGACACAGCTGACCATCACATCCTCATTGAAAGGCTGAAAAATTGGGTTGGTGTATCTGGAACTGCCTTGGAGTGGTTCTCCTCTTATCTCCATCCATCTTCTGTATAGTTTTCATATTTATATCCTGTTCATATCCTGTACATAGCTTGTACTCACTACAACCTGTACATACTTATAGTTATAGAATATTCACAACATACTTCATACCGTGTACATTATAACATACCATAATAGACTCATTTCTGTAATATACTCACATATCTATATTATTACTAATATATATTGTAATATATCTATATCACTAAAGCACTTCTGGATGGATGCAAACTGCATTTCGTTGCCCTGTACCTGTGCATGTGCAATGACAATAAAGTTGAATTCTATTCTATTCTATTCTATCACCGATCCTTTTCTGTGGCGGTCTCCAATTTTAGGTCATCCTCTACCTCCCTTACTTATGGTGTCCCTCAAGGGTCAGTTTTGGGGCCTTTATTGTTTTTAATATATCTTCTCCCCCTCCGGCATATAATGGGCTCTTCTGAGGACATTTCTTATCACTGTTATGCTGATGATATTCAGTTGTATGTTTCTTTTAAGCCCCAGGATTTATCTAAGCTTCAGCGTCTGAATGATTGCTTAGATTTGATCAAACGTTGGATGGCTGCAAATTTCCTCCAACTCAACGTGGGGAAAACCGAAGTCCTCGTATGCGCCCCTGATAGGTTTCTATCGCAGATAGTGAAAGCCCTTGGTCCTCTCTCACTTTATGTTAAATCCTCTATCAGGAATTTAGGTGTTGAAATCTCTGGTTCGGTCTTGTTTTTATCATTTAAGAAATGTGGCTAAGCTGAGGCCGATTTTATCTCGCTCTGAACTGGAGATTGCTATACATGCATTTATGTCGTCATGCTTGGATTATTGTAATTTGCTGTTTATGTGTCTAAGCAAAGGTTCTCTGGATCGTCTGCAGGTTGTGCAAAACGCTGCAGCGAGGCTTTTGACAAAATCCTGCAAGTACTCATATGTGACACCGTTGTTATCTCAGTTACACTGGCTTCCTGTTACATTTAGAGTCAATTTTAAGATCCTGGTCTTGACCTACAGAGCTGTGCACGGACTGGCACCTGCCTACATCTTTGATCTGCTACAGCTCGATGTCCCCAGCAGGTCTTTGAGGTCATCTGATCAGGGCTTACTTGCTTTAAAAATACTAAGAGGAGGACTCAGGGTGACAGAGCTTTTGCCACTGTGGCCCCCAGACTGTGGACCTCTCCCCCAAACATTAAGAACTGTGGACTCAGTCGCTGTTTTTAAAAAGCAACTCAAAACTCACCTTTCTAAAACTGCTTTTGGTTAATTTTTTGCCTGTTTTATTTTCTCTTTTTAAATCTTTTTATGACTTGTAATCTTATGTGCAGCACTTTGTGATTCTGTCTTGAAAGGTGCTATATAAATAAAACATTTTTTATTTATTTATTTAAAACCAGCTCAGCTGCAGCGTTAACGTGATCGAAACATTCTCCTCCACATTTGAGCGTGAGTGATGTCATGGGCACATGTCCATCTTTTGTTTACAGAGTGTGGTTTTTCACAAAGACGTTAATGACGGCTCTGTGACATCAGCAGAAAGAGCTCAGTCTGACAGTTTCAGGCCCCCCAAACCGGGTCTGACCTCTCAGAGGAACCGAAGCGTCCTCACAACAATGGTTTTAAATACACACACATGAGGAGGGGGGCACTTTTAGCTCGGCTGATGGCTGTAAGTGTATTGTCCAGCAACATCGGCTAATTTTAGCATTTTCCATCCCTGCAAATAAACGCCTTTTTGACCGTCACATGCACACTCACTGACACTCCTGTACACACACTCACACACAGTGTCCCCTGCAAGCAGACACGCAGAAACAAACACTTGTTGTCGTGTTGCGTCACTCACATACATTCCTGACGATGCACAAAGGTTTGTGCACGCTCCTGTTCACACCTGCTGCTGATGCTGAGGAGCTGCAGCTCTCTCATTCATGCACGTGTGAGGACAAACACACACACACACACTCTTACACTGCAAATCCTTCCATTCACAAAAATCTGCTTGCAGCCCAGCAGCAGACTGAACATCAGCATCACATTTTTTAGACTTCCTCTGAGAAGAGAGTTCTCGTTCATCTCCAGATCTTATTTTCAGTGCTAAACGCTGCTCGTGTGAAGATTTAAAGACATATTTCATTCATGTTCACCTGTCCAAGTCTCTGTTTTCTTAGCCAGAAATCATAAATGAGATCATGCACACACAAGGTTTTCAGTTTCACAGAAAGTTGGCAGAAAGAATCAAAGATGACAAAAAGAAGCAGCAAACAACTCACACACAGAAAACTGCGAGCAGAAAACTTCAACTCTGAAAGGAATTTAAATTTAAATAGAAAATGTTGGGAAGTGGCATTAATTTGCACCTGTGCACACCTGTGTCTCTCTCTCACACACACACACACATGCATGTTTGTACCTTCAGTGTGGAGCTGATCTCTGCTGCGTTGCCTCGCTCTGTTTCTGTGTCTTCTTCTGGCTTCACACATCAAGTTTTATTGCAGCTGCCTGAGAATCTCCTATCCAATCAGCAGCCTCTGCTCCAGTGGCATCACTTCCTGTTCTTCTTTTCCACCATCATGTGTGTAAGATGTCATCATTAGGTCCATTACCTGTTAATGAAAGCTCCTGGGAGCAATCACGCCTCCCTCCGTCCTCCCCGCTCTCAGTTTCCTCCTGAAGGTCAGTTTTTAAAATAAACACATTCAGACTCGTCTCTGTTCTCCAACTGCACCATCCGTGTGCTCTGATCGCACTCCACACGAGACATCAGATCTCTCCCAGAGAAACATTAAATGTCTG
Organism: Maylandia zebra; assembly: GCF_041146795.1. Lineage (NCBI taxonomy): Eukaryota > Metazoa > Chordata > Actinopteri > Cichliformes > Cichlidae > Maylandia > Maylandia zebra. The sequence goes on along the minus strand of NC_135180.1, from coordinate 38,824,351 downwards.
CAACCTGAGTGGGTCTGCAGGTTCACCGAGACAGACTTTGGAAGTGCAAGAAACAGAAAGCAAACACGAGAATGGGCCGCCAATGAAACTGTGCATAAAGTTAACCACTGCTGCAAAACAATGGCAAAAAGAGACAAAACTCCCACCAAGACACACAAAGCGAAGTCAAAAGATGTAGCAAGGCAACAACAAAATGAGCACAAAGATGCAAACAAAGAGAAAATGACAACAAACGTCAAAGACATGAATAGTTGCTAAATAACAATAAAAAGTAACAACAGAGATGCAAAAATAAGAAAAAAAGATACAAATAGTTTTGAAACCAAACAATTTGTAGTTCTTTTGCATCACAAATAACAACAAAGAAACACAAAGTGATACAAAAAACAACAAAACCCAAACTTCTGTCAGACTCTTTGATGAGTAACAGAAACAAGCTTCTGCCACACTGACTGATGCAGTTATGTTTACAGTATTAATAATAAAGAGAAGCCATCTTGGACAGGAAGTGGCTGCAGAAGTAGAGCCAATCACATTCCTCTGCTGGCGTGCAGTTTCGTGACAGGAGTATTGTGTCAAAGTTAGGATGAGGTCATACGGCGACATGTTTTTCTGTCCTGCCGTGAACTCGAAGTTGATCCCCATCTTCTTTGTGTTTCTGTTGCTATGGCGACAGGGCTCTCTCCCACTTATCCTCTCGGGATCGTACGACCTCCGTTCCACCCATCCGTCCGTTCGGGATGGAGAATTTGGTCATTGAGAAAACACACCTGGGTTAATAACGGTAATGACACTCCAGCTAATATGCTAATAATAAGCCCACCATCCCCCAACCAATCACCCTTTAATTAGTCCACGGCCTTCTCTGCTCGAGGTGATGTCATCTTAGCACTCGTTTTTTTCTTCCTGTTGCCCTTTCAGCAGCACACACAAGTCTAAATACAGGAGCCTGTAAGTCTGCAGTGCTGTGAATAACTGAGCCCACAGAACCTGCTTAAGCACCAATAACCTGAAATAAAAGTAAAGTGTGGCTCTATGTGTCTGTTGCATTATGGTTGAGGACTTCTGGTCCACTCGTCTTCACAGTGTTGCTTCAGTTCATTGACATGTGCAGCATTTATCCATGCATAGCTCTCTGAGCTCTGCAGCGCTTTTCTTTTTCAGCCGTTCTGTTGGAGTGCTGTTGGAGTTGCTGTGCTTGGATCATTGTCCTGTTCATGGTCAGAGCTTTAGCTGTGGGACAGACAGGCTCACACTGGTATACAGAGGAGTTCATGGTCCACTTAGGGACTGTGAGGTGCCTGAAATGTTGGTTTTGTGCTTTATGGATTTACAAAAGAGGCATTACAAAAGAGGCTCTATCTCTAACCGTGCCGTCATGAACTTTAACCTTTAACATGCTAACTGAGACCTGTATAGTACGAGATGGAGCTTTTGGGTTTGGTAGGGTGACTTTGCTGAGACCACTGGTGGGAAGATTGTGGAATTGTGTTATCACACCTAAATCCACCCGAGGTGGTTTTAATTCCTATAGAAGCATTGAAGGTGTTCTTAGTTTTCCACAGGACTGCACAGAGTCCCATCTTCTGTGGCGGTTCTGTGAAGTCAAACCAGGTCCAATACCAAACTGGATCTGAACGAGCAGACGCTGTAACCAATTTTATTTTCTTTAAATTATTGAATGAAAAACAAATAGTCACAAAATTGTGTTATGAGCCAGTTAAAACAAAAGTTAACTATGATTTTCTAGCAATGACGTTATGGTTAGCCAAGCTAGCCGACTAACCTTAATGTTTTCTGTTTCCGTCTAAGCCTGTGAGAGATTTAGTTTCTGTCCTCATGTGCAGTTTGTCTTGGAGTCTGTGTTGTGCTGGGAGAACAGCGTCTGGTGTTTAGTGGTGTTATGGCCCTTTAACGCAGGCAGTAGCATACGCTGTGCTAACTGCTAGCTTCATTGTTTGTGTGATTTTTTTATCGCCCACTAATAAGACACAACCCCTGTCTAAACTACACACTTTGCCTACCTAAATACAAGAAGCTACTTTACTGTCTAAACAAACCTGGCATGCTCAAGTTTGTCTAAACATGTTTGCTACATGCCTGAAAAGGCCTTTAGCATCCAACTCTATTTCTACGCTAAAGTTAGCTTGCATTTCTTGGAGTGTTTCAAGTGTGACTCCATCACAGTGGATCTGTGTCGCAGTTATTTTACTGATTTTGTGGTGTGATGTCCGAGTGCTGGTTATTTGAATGCTCATATAACTTATTGTCGGTTGAGCTGCTGTTCTTGTACGTTACGTGGAAACAGTTAGGCGCTGTCAGCTGATTCACTTGGCTGAACAGGAATTAGGAGCGGTTAAACTAACAGGAACATTTAAAGGTGAGAAATAAGTGACGCTTCAGGTGAGTCATTGTTTGCCCTTTTTGGACCGTTCATCAGTAACGTCACCCTGGCAACAGAGACAACACAGTTACCTGCAGCAAGGGTCAGGGAGCGGGCTTGTGGAGCCAACATGGCTGACGAAACGCCTGGGCAAAGCAGCATCATGCCAAGAATTCAGTTGTCACAAATGTAATTAAAAAGGTTATTAGCAAATCAGGTCAGCTGACGTATTCAAAGCCTGACTCGCGATGGTGACGCCGCATCAAAGCTTCAGAGCCTGCAGCGGCTCTGAAGCTCTTTCGTTTGTTCACAATCAGCTGTTGAAATCTGTCCATCAAAGCAGCAGCCTGACAATGTCCACTAGAGTCCGTCCCCATACACACCCATGTAAAAAATATTTAAAATGTTCAAACTTTACAGCAGAAATTACCTGAGTAAACACACACTTATTGTGTTTTTTTTTTAAATAACTCAGCCATGTGGAGTCTTAAAGGTAGAAGATGGATGCTGAACAACACAAGGACCTCCAAAAAGTTGATTCTGTTCATCTGGACGTAGCGTTTTGTGGGAGAAACGTTTTGTCACTCATCCAAGTGACTTCTTCAGTCTCAGCTGACCGCAGGTTTCAATCTCATAAACAGAACATTTGCATAATGACTGAAACCAGCCCACTGGAGGAACAATGGGCTGGGAGGTCAGTTCCTTAATCTTAATTATGCAAATTCTCATGACCATTGATCAACAACCACTGACCAAAACCATCAAAGCCCACAACAACGTTTCTTACACTCAATTACTGCTTTGTATGAGTAGCTTTGTATGATTCACAAATCAAAATAATCATTACTTTATAGAATCATATACCAGTCCTCTCAGTTCATCCTCTGTCTCAAATGAGCAATTTTAGCTCGTCTTTAAGGTAATGCTCTTCTGATTGGATGCCCCTCATAAACTAAAAGCTTGGTGGGTGGAGCTTCAGTGCCCACCGGCCATATTAGGGATGTGACCTCTATATGACATCAGCGATAAACTGACTGTTTACAGCCGTCTGAGCTCTTTATTAGAAACTTTGGCCATGTGGAACATGAGCAGGAGATGTTTATAACAGGAAACAAGGAGAAGCAGAACAGGCCCATGGTCACATGTCTGATGAACCTTTGCAGGTTTAAGTGTTTCGACTGCTGATGTGGTGGTGTAGCTAAGAGCAGCTCCTGGATTGGTAAACTCCTGTGATGAGAGTTTTGTGTGTCTTTGTTTTGGTGTCTGACTACCTTCAGACCTCCCGATAACCTTCAGAGCAGATCCACACAGAGCCGCGGCTCAGCTTTCACTGTGAGAGCTGACTGAGTAAACAGTGAGATCCAGGAAAGCTGGAGGCGTGAGACCGAGGACGGCAGGGAATATCCAGGGGGAATCCTACCGGCTTGATTTGGCCCAGAGAAGCTTCACTCACAAGATCTGAGTCATCCGATCCATGAATCATCAGCTGGAGCTTTACGCCGTTACCGCAGAGTCAGCAGGACGGCGGACCGACGGGACAGAAAATCCTGCAGGGAGACAAATGAGCAACACTTTCTTTTCTGCTCCGAGAACTCTAATCTCCTTTAAGGGGACAGTTGGCGAAGCACAGACTCAGCTCTGCTTTTTTATGGAGGGAAGTGAGAGCAGCCACCGGTGCCTGAATAACAGCTGAAGGTTGCAGGATATTTACCAAGCTTGGGCTAAAGACAGGAGGACTCGGCACAGAGCTGGGAAACACAAAAGTTCAAGTACAAAAACGAGTCTAAGTTTCAAAAGCTGAAGAGCTCAGCAGACGTGTCTCAAACAGCAGTCCAAAAACAAAACAGTGCTTAGCCAGTGAACAAACCCGGATAATCTTAAAATGAGCAAAATTCACAAAATGAATAGAACAGAAGGCCTTTGTTAATGTACAGGTGAACGATGCAATGTGAAGCATCTCTCGGAGCGGTGCAGACATCATGAATCCATATGAATGGAAATAAGAGTTAACATGAGTTAAAATACACGCACATGTATCTCGTAGTCTCTAGTAGTACTGCAGTGTTTAGAGTTTGGACCAAAGTTTTTCTGTCGTCTGAAGGTTTCGGTACGAGAGCTCTCAGAGAGACTTTCCTGTGTTCGCAGAGCGAGGGTCGTTTTTATACAGCAAGCCTGTTTAACCAGATGAGTCGCCCCCTGCTGGCTGTTAAAAGAAGGCACCTTTGTGTTAGCTTCACTTTGGCATCTTTTATACTGTCTCTGTTTGCAAAGAAGAAAACATTGTTCACATTATTGCAATAAAGAAGTTACAGGCACCTCTGAATAACTGAGTCCAGTCTTGATTGAAAGGAAGTTTCAAAATAAAAGTCACGCTGATGTTGAAGCAAGGGACAACGCAGGCGTGTCAAAAGCTGCAGTTCCTCTAATGTCCACTTGAGGCTCCGGCAGTGAGTCTGTCCTCATTAAAACTTTACAGCAGGAATAATCACGTTTACGGCCTGGTACAAAAACAGCCACGGTCTCGCTGTGTATTAAGTTTGATAACTAGGGGGCGTGGCTATGTCCACCTTTAATGATCAAGTGAGCAGTGAGTTATTTTTATACAGCTGGACTTCTTTTTGAAGCACAGAAGCCATGAAAATAAAGTAAAAAAAATAAAGTAAAGTGCACAGTAGCAGCTGCGGCGATGTTAACCTGCACTCGTGAGAAAAAACTTAAAGTAAACACGAGGCCGGTGGGGAAGTTTGTCTGAGGCCAGGCAAGCCGAGAATCTGATCCGCTGACAGAGGTTTGTTGCTGTTTGACGGACGACAGGTCTCAGGTTTGATTCCTGCTAACGACCGTGCATGTCTCCTCGGACGGCCCTTTGTTACCTGATGCGGCCAACAGACGGAAACAAACATAGTGACGTCTCAGCAGACAGAGGAGCGCTTGTTTTGTGCGTCTGTGGCAACGACAGCTGCAGGGACGAGCTGGTGGAAAAGAACAAATTAATTTAACACACAGCCGGTGGGCGGGTGTGGTGGGGTGGGGGTGGTGTTCCCAGTTTCCAGTATCTCTGACCTGCTGGAGCTCCCTCACACTCCCGTTGAAAGTGTTCCAGTCATGACTTTGCGGTTGTGACCTGGACTCGACCCGTCCCACACAGCAGACCTGCGAAAGCCATCAGCTGCTCTCGGTCTCACCGACAGCAACACGGCTGCGACTAAAGGGACGAAACCACCAAGCGGATGGTTACAGCTCCCCACAGAGCCCACACATAAACTCTCTCTTATTTACACAGTGTTCACGCTTCCTTACGGCCTTAATGACAACTCACTAATAATTCTGACTATGATTAATGTGCCTGAAAGACAACATCGGCTCATATATCAGAATATCGGCTCTGATCCTTCGGACTCACCAAGCTGTTGGTGTTTAACTTTAAATCTTTAATTTAATTTGTGTCCCGTTTATTATTTTAGGTTTTGATCTTCCTGTTCAGCTCCAACTCGCCGGACCACCACGCTCCCAAGGCATGCTGGGAAAGCAGCAGAGGTCTGTTTTCTTTGTGCTGATTGGCTGGCTGCTTGCCTTTGTTTTTATACCGACTAATGAGCCAATCACACGGCTCACTGACACACGCGGGGTGACAAGCGTGATGAGAAGCAGCTGGTGAAGAAGCAGTACCTCAAGTGTGTGCCTGTCCTCCAGGTGGCGCCAGAGGAGGCGCTCGGGGTCGTTCATCGTGTCCTTCAGGACTGAAGAAGATGCTGTGAATTACTTTTATTGTCATCTGTCGTTTATCTTTGCTTTCTACATCATTGTGGAGCCCTTAGTGCACAGTGAGGATTAAATGATGTAAGATGGTTCATTTTGTGGTTGTTTTTTGTGATTTCTCAACTGTTAATTATAATTTTTTGTCTCTTTGTGATGTTTTTGGTTCTTTTATGTCTCTGTGGGATTTGATTGGCTGATGCTGCATCAGTTTGTTTTCATTTTCTGCCCTTTGGACCATTTTCTATGTGTTTGCAGATATTTTAAACCACTTTGTGGCGATTTTGATGCTGCTTTTGGTTGTTTTGTGTGTTTGTTTGTGTTTGTGGGTATTTTGTGTCAGTTTGTGCACACTGAAGCTGACATTCTGACTCTGTGCGTGTTTCCAACCCGGCAGAGGCTGAGGTGAAACAAAAACTGTGGTCAGTCAGAAGGAGGAAACACTTTAGTGTAAAAGGCTCCTCCAGTGTTAACCCGTCACCCCACAGCTGTAGTTCCTCCTGTGGCCACAAGGTGGAGGTATATTAAAGCAGCTTTTATGTCTCTCGGTTGTTTCATAGCATCTTCTGTCTTTTTTCTCTAATTTTATATTATTTGACGTCATTTTGGCGCTTTTGCTTCTGCTTTTGTCACTTCTGGTCATCCTTTAAAGTTTTGTGATTTCACATCATTTTTCGTGTGTGTAATTACATCTGTTTTTGGACAGTTTTTGGAGGTAATTTCACGTGACTTTGTGTCCATTTCACTTTTGTCTTGGGGGAATTTCATCGCTCTTTGAGGTCATTTTGTTATTTTGTGTCCACATGTTGCATCTTTTTGGCCAACTGTTTGTCATCTCACATCATGTTCTGACCTGAAGTGACATTTATGACATTTACAATAAAGGACCTTTATGTATTTATTGTTGTGCAATTTTACATCAGTTTGTGGCTTTTGATTTCTTTTTGTTTGTTCTGATCGTGATTTTGCTGTTTTTTCATCACATTTTAATAACTGCATTGAAAGTTTTGACATGCTTTTGTAATTTTACATCCTTTGTGCACATTGTTATGTTTGGTTTGTGTTGTTTTTGTCAAGGTTTTTTGTTTAATTGTTGTGTTAATTAAAAAAACAAAAGATCCCTGAAGAAGAAACATAGATGTAAAAACTTTCTGGTTTGTGTTGAATGAAACTTTGATGCTCAGTGTGAGCTGAATCCCTGCAGTGTGTCTCAGGTGCAGACCCTCGCTGTCTCCAGGTGAGTGTGCTGTACTTCTGTCTCTCGGTGTCTTCGCCGTCTGCTCTGATTATGAAGCTGCTAAAATCTTGTTTTTTTTTTTTATCTGAAGTTCACTGAGTTTGTGTTTTTTACATAAAATGATTCTTTGAAGCACAAAAGCTTTGATTTGATTAACTTGGGTTCACTGACCCTTTAAGTGATGCAACTTTTTGAGTCTCTCTTTGAACCCTAATTGGCTGCTGCAGAGTGAAGTAGGTAAACAACAAGTAAACAGTGTGTGTGTGTGTGTGTGTGTGTGTGTGTGTGTGTGTGTTTTATTGGCAGGTACCTGAGGACCTGATTGATGCCAGCGGCCCCCCGCGACAGCAAAACTGTGGCAGCAGCGCTCTGATTGGTGGGCTCTTCCCTGGTCTGTGCGTGCTCATTGGGGACGCTCTGGCCTGTGTCCATCGCTACAGTGTGAACACACACACAGACACACACTCACACACACAGACACACACACACACACACACATATCTGTCTGCCCTTCTGAGGACCGACACTGAAGGCTGATGAACTCCTAACAAATATTTACACAAATCTCTGATTTTTAAACCAGTTTTAAAAACGTTTCAAAGAAAAACTTCTTTCTAAATGTTCTTCTAAATATATGTTTTGAGTAATGCTTTCAAAACCTTCCTTCCTTCGTTTCCTTGTTTCTTTTTGTCTTTTTCTTTCCTTCCTTCCTTCCATCCTTTCTCTGCTCCTTCGTCCCTTGAGTCCTGTCTTCTTTTTGTAAATGACACTCTGTGAGGTGGGGAAGCTGTTTTATGGTGACTCTGTCGTGACTGCAGGTTTCAGACGTTTGCTCTACATTTCCGACCAGGAAGTTTCATCCATCTTTTATATACAGTCTGTGATGATGACATCATCCTCCTTGTGGCGTTCGTAGATGTCGTTCAGTCGCTGCTCCATTTTTAAAGTCTGCACGTTTGTGTTCTTTGAACGCTGCAGCCACGCGTCCTCTCACACCAGCTGTTACGTATCACCAAACTCCACCCACCTCCAGTGTTAGACACACAGTGGAGTAACACATTAAACGTTGTTGTGCATTCTCTGAATAGCTCGATTTTCTTTCTTTCGCTGCTACTACTACTACGGTTGCCATGAGGACCGGCGTTGTTGGCTCGCCGGTTGCCCCTTCAGGCTTGGCTGCTGTTCAGACACTCAGTGTTTGGTTTAGAGACACAACAGCCACCGGCAGCCCCGCTCTCGGCCCTTTCTGCTCATGTTTGGGTGCTTTTGTGGTGGCGGTGGCTACACTCGTCTTTCAGAGGAGTGTTTGTGTTTAAAAGAAGGTTTTCAGGTTTACAAACCTCCTGTCACATTTTTAAGCCCAGCAGTTTGTCCTTAGGTGACACCAGAGATCGGAGGCTTCGCACTCTGACGGATGGACGAAGGAGATCAAATAAGTTTGAAGAAACACAACGACAGCATGAATTCTGGTTCTCAGTCCAAAACTACTCGGGCATCAAATTATTTAAAGGATTTTCTTTATTTTTAATGTGAAGAAGAAAAACAAAGACTTCAAAACTGACCGAAACATCTACATCCTCATAGCAGGGTGAGGACGGCATCACTGCTTCCCCGTTAACCTCGAGCTGGTCTCAGCTCACCTGTTCAGGGTTAGGAGAGTGAAAACACCTCACTGTGTCAGTGTCTTCTTTGGTTTTCAGTATTTACTGCTGTGCTGTCATGTCTGTCAATTTTAAATCTGAACTAAGATTCCAACAGGAAACTTGTGGAAGATGAATCCTGGTGAATCCTGTCTTCATAAACTGGTGTTTGCAAACTTTAAGGCCTTCGTGAACTCGATGTGTGCTGCAGACGTTAACAACCTGAGACACTCGGAGCTGTTTTGGGGACATTAGCCGCTGTGTTAAATCGAGCCGTATTAGCACAGAGCTCTAATATGGAAGTAATGAAAAGCTGCGTGCTCAGATTTTAGATGTAGAGGCGTTAGTTTGCTGGATTCCTGTTGGGATTAAACCAGATTAGTTTGGGGAGTGGAACGAACAACAGACCGACAGCAGTCCGTGAGCCCGACCTGCTGCTGTTTGACTGAAATATCAAAAACCTTCAGCTTTTATGGGCTGATGACGGTTTTACTGAGGAAAACTGCACCGAATGCTTCACGACGTTCTCTTTTTGTTTGTATCATTTTGTGTCTCAGTATTATATTTATGTATAAAGGAACAGTTTGCAAAAACAGTTTCCACCTCTGTCGGTGCGTTTGGGGAACTCATGCTTCTGAGGAAATACGTGGATTGAAGATATGGCTCCACGAGGAGGCATATTTGGTGGTCCAGTGGTTTATTACTATCTCCGCTGCTTTGGTAACTGGAACATCATAGGGACCGTTAGCATAGATCGTGACAGTTTATGATTTATGAAACTGAACACTGTTAATGTTATCAATGTTAGCACTGATTAGTAGGTTTACAATGGAAGACACGTAGACAAATGATCAGTTTCAAACATGTCAGTTGTTAACATTACATCAGCTGTAGTTGCTTCTTATATAAACGTTTAATCACCCTGCTGTGTATCGTCATGAGAGGATTGGCCGTGTGGATGCTGCATGTGGCTTGGAGCAAAAAAAACATGCACAAAACGGCACAGTTTAAATGTTAAAGGTTGCGTTTGCAGCTTTGGTCACTGTTTTAACTGTAATTTAAAGTAAAGCTGAGATATTTGACTTGAAAAGATAGAAAACGGATCCAAACCAGTTCCCAGGTGTACATTGCAAGTCTAAACTAAAAAGCTTCCATTGGCCACGATGAGGAAACGTACTGTAGATGTGCAAAAGTCTGCACTGACTAACATCCAGCCATGAAATGGGTGTAAATTCTTGGGTTCTCCAATAGTGTAGAAAAGAGCATCTTCTTCCTGTATTTAGTTTGTTGCTCTCCAACACATCCAGCCAATCAGTGGACGGAACATTCTCACGTGGTTTGCAGTTTGGCTTTTTGATTGGCTTGGAGTTCACCTGGATTTTCCTCTGTGTGAACAGAACCCAAACTACGAGACAAAGCTACGTTTAGAATAGAATAGAATAGAATCGCAGTTTATTGTGATTGTCATGTACATCGAAATGATGGGTGCTCCACACCAACTGTGCAGGAATAAATGACAAACAGGAGCACTTAGCACTTAGTTCCTCCTACACCGGGCGGCGCATCGGGCAGCTAGTGATCTCCATCGATGTCAGTCAGCAGCGACTGCTTCAGCTTCGTCCCAGACAATGTCGACAGTTCTCAGATCGTCCATGAATGTTCGACGCCATGTGGTAGCAAATTCTCAGGATTCGCCGCAGGCCACGTTGTTGAAGCACGTTCAGGTGTTGAATAATTGCACTTGTTGAGCGCCAGGTTTCACTAGCGTAAAATGCAGTAGCGAAGACGATAGAGTTCAGTAGTCTGATCTTGACCCTAACATTCAGGGTTAGGTTGGAGACGTCGCAGGACACCAACTGCCTTCCCTACTCTGGCGTCGACATCCCGATCAGAGACCCCGTCATTCGAGATGATGCTGCCAAGATATGTAAAATTCTCCACCTCTTCAGCACGTTGCTGGTTGGTTGTTGGGACCGGCTCTGCCATTGCCGGTCCCAAGCCCGGATGAGAAAGGAGGAGGGTTGAGCGTGGGGCTAGCAACCCCACCCTGTAAAAACTCCAACTGCTACGGAAACAGCAAGTGACAAACAGGAGAAATATGTATAATTAGGAGGAACATATAAAAACTATACAAACTCATCAACTGATTTGGGCGGGGTGATTCGATTAGCAGATTAGTCGACCAAACCCTGTTTGAGTGTGAGGCATGATTTCCAAACCTGCTGCTATGGGTTGCACATAGCTCAGTAGCCTAACTCTAACTCTTAGAAGGAATTTTTCAATATGAATAATTTCACTGGAAATATTCAATTCAGTAAGTTTCTAAATAACAGTGGCATCATTTAACCATCTATTAACCTCTTCATTTCAAAGATTTACTAAATATAATGTAACAACTTGAAAATTTGAATTCATTTTTTCAAAGTGAGGAAGTTAAACTGTTGAAACTAAAATCTGAAATTTCTCAGAACAGTTTGAGCTTTTTTTGCTTTTCTGTCTCCACTAAACGGAGACACATTTGAATGGTTCTGTGATCGTCTCCAGTGTTTAGAGAACAAACAGCATCGTGTTACAGCGATTCAGTTACACCACCTGAAACTGACTGACAACATACAGGTTTGCCTCACTTACAGGAGGATCAAATCTCCCCTCCTTTCAGCAACAGGAAGAACGCTTTGTACAAACGTTTAACACGCTTCAGTAGTGGCACACTTTCATTCACACACTCAAACACTTGCTGACCTCTTCTAATCAGCTCGCTCATACAGACGGCCAATCAGAGGGACTGCTGGTGCTGATGTCACCAGGTGTGTTGGTATATTGTTCTGAATGAGGGATCGGCACGCTGCCTGGGTGACACCTGACTCCTCTGTGCTGTTAGTGGTGTTTGGAACAAAAGCTGTCATTTTGACCTGTTTTTATTGCAGGTTGTTGAAATAAACGTGAAAAAACATCATCAAAGATAAATCGCAGATGGTCAAGACAAACATTACTGCGGGGTGATGTGCTGTCATGGCTCTTTATTCTTCTGAAACATAAATATGCTCTTATAGAAGATGATATCATCACTGAAAGTATGCTTTGTGTAGGAACCCTCACTTTCTATCTTTAGATGATTGATTTGATTGAAGGAAATTCTTTATTTTTCAACAAACCTTTAAGGAAGAGAATATGAGATGTTTTACCTCGAGCTGGTGCACAGGAATAACGTGAAGTAGAGTCATTCTGCATTGTGGGTCTGCTTAAACAGAAAGCAGACCCACAATGCAGAATCAGAGGTTGGAGTTAATAAACATAAACTAACCTTGATGACCCCTTTTTTTACCTCGGTGTACACACACACACACACACACACACACACACACACACACACACACACACACACACACACACACACACACAGGTAATTGGAAAAATGGAAACATCAGGGAACACAGCTGGAACTAAAAAATGTAAAGATTTTAAATGAGGTATTAAATAAGATCAGATCTGGTGAAAACCTTCATATATACAAAGATCATCAGCATAAACAGATTTTGAATGTATTATAGTGAAACATGGAACCACCATGACCTCCACCTGCATCCTCCTGCTTCAATCAATCCTTTAAAGCACAGGTGTTGAACTCCAGGCCTCGAGGTCCGGTGTCCTGCAGGGTTTAGATGTGTCCTTGATCCATCACAGCTGATTTAAACGGCTAAATGACCTCCTCAACATGTCCTGAAGTTCTCCAGAGGCCTGGAAATGAGCTGATCATGTGATTCAGGTGTGCTGACCCACGGTGAGATCTAAAACCTGCAGGAAGCCTGGAGTTGGACACCCCTGCTTTAAAGGATGCAAACTTAATTTAGTTTAAAAACCCTGTTTCAAAAACGCTGCGCTGAATGTGAACAAAACTGCAACTTTACTTACAATAGAACATGAAAACATATCAGAAGCCTTTCAGACATTCAAACATTTTTGCTGCCCTTGAATTCAAAATGAGAGCACATTTTCCAAAAAACTGTAAAATGTCTTGATTTAAACATGTGATATATTTTCTGTCGTATTGTGAAATATTGGTTTATCAAGTTTACAGCGTGCATTCTTTTTCTGTGTTTTAGACAGCCTTCCAAATTTGTTGAATTTGACTTGCACAGCTCAAAAGCACTTTATGGATTAAGATAAACATCTGAAAGGTATGACATGATGCCTTCTGCTGTTCTGCAGAGACTACAGGCTGAATGTGTCCCTTAAACAAGTTGTGCTGTGTCCAGACCTGTGAGCGTCACTGAGGTTATTGATTGGTTGACTCCATTACTAACATAATAAGCGAACTTGTGTTAGAGAGGCATCGAAGCACGTGAAGCAGAGACGTCTCAACCGTTTAGATTTGAGCTGTTTCAGGTGATGTTACCGTCTATTCGCACACAAAGTGATTTTCATGTGTTAAAGACATTTGATTGCCAACCTGTCAGACTGATAAACTGATGTAATATGAGAACATGTTGCTTTCATGCAGGAGGTGAAGCAGCTGGTTGGTCCGCCTCAGAGATCAGAACCATGGGCGATCGAGGTTAGACGCCTGGAGGTGTTTCTCTCTCTCACAGGGCTTTAATTGGCCCTGAGCTGCCAGCAGGGCGCCATTGTGCACGTAAAAGAAGCTTAGCAGCACGAGGCCGGCAGCCAGCGACACACACACATACAGAGCTGTGTGTGTGTGTGATGGCCGGGTGTGATGTGTGTGTGTGTGTGTGATATCATGCATGCATGAATGTGTGTGTGTAACGAGGACATTACATGTCCTGTGTGTCCATGTTTGTGTTTTGAGGGGGGTAGTTAATGTGTGTGTGTGTCTTCAGCTTATCTCCACAGGAGACACTCAGGTTTAACCAGGCAGGTTAACACACACACACACACACACACACACACACACACACACACACACACACACACACACACACACACACACACAGATTGATTTCTTTCCTCTCATGCAGCCATAAACGTGACCTCGAGCAGCGCGTTGGCCGTATTTCGTCCTGCGTTGGACGACACTCTCGTCTTTTTGCATCGCTCTTGTTCTTTCGAGCGGACTCGAGTCTCTGACACTCTTCAGTGGTCATTCACGGCCTCTGCAGCTCGCTATCAGTGCTGTTCACGTGCAGCTCATCTTTAAGTTTACAGCTCGTGGTCAGTTTGGACCTTATAAAAACTGCACTTGGGATTCTCCCTAACCCTCGTTCCAGAACAGCTGCAGTTCTTCTTGGACTTGGACTCAGTGTGACTGTTGCATGGAGGTTTTCAGGCTTTCATGCCTCCTGCAGCTCGTGCTCAGACATTCTCATTCCTGTGTGGTGTACAGCACAGACTCTGTGGTTTACGGGGACGTATGAGGGTCTGTGGTTGACGAGTGAAGGTTGTTATTGGTGTGGGAGTGTTGAAATGTGGTTTACGGTTCCCCGATTGTGGTCATGTCGATGGTTACCGTCTTGGGTGGGTTCACCGGCTTCTCCTGGATCCAGTTAAAACTTTTCTGAGTGAAGCAGCAGATTGTTTAATC